>NC_048579.1:68409118-68421618 GCF_013265735.2 Oncorhynchus mykiss
CAGCTAGCCTTACTGTAGATGGTTATGTTGCTGTTACAGCTAGACTTACTGTAGATGTTGATGTTCCTGTTACAGCTAGACTTACTGTAGATGGTTATGTTCCTGTTACAGCTAGACTTACTGTAGATGGTGATGTTCCTGTTACAGCTAGCCTTACTGTTGACGGTTATGTTCCTGTTACAGCTAGACTTACTGTAGATGGTTATGTTCCTGTTACAGCTAGACTTACTGTAGACGGTTATGTTCCTGTTACAGCTAGACTTACTGTAGACGGTTATGTTCCTGTTACAGCTAGACTTACTGTAGACGGTTATGTTCCTGTTACAGCTAGACTTACTGTAGATGGTGATGTTCCTGTTACAGCTAGACTTACTGTAGATGGTTATGTTCCTGTTACAGCTAGCCTTACTGTAGATGGTTACGTTCCTGTTACAGCTAGACTTACTGTAGATGTTGATGTTCCTGTTACAGCTAGACTTACTGTAGATGGTTATGTTCCTGTTACAGCTAGACTTACTGTAGATGGTGATGTTCCTGTTACAGCTAGACTTACTGTAGATGGTTATGTTCCTGTTACAGCTAGCCTTACTGTAGATGGTTACGTTCCTGTTACAGCTAGACTTACTGTAGATGTTGATGTTCCTGTTACAGCTAGACTTACTGTAGATGGTTATGTTCCTGTTACAGCTAGACTTACTGTAGATGGTTACGTTCCTGTTACAGCTAGCCTTAATGTAGATGGTTACTTTCCTGTTACAGCTAGACTTACTGTAGATGGTTATGTTCCTGTTACAGCTAGACTTACTGTAGATGGTTACGTTCCTGTTACAGCTAGCCTTAATGTAGATGGTTATTTTCCTGTTACAGCTAGCCTTACTGTAGATGGTTATGTTCCTGTTACAGCTAGACTTACTGTAGATGGTTATGTTCCTGTTACAGCTAGACTTACTGTAGATGGTTACGTTCCTGTTACAGCTAGACTTACTGTAGATGGTTATGTTCCTGTTACAGCTAGCCTTAATGTAGATGGTGATGTTCCTGTTACAGCTAGACTTACTGTAGATGGTTATGTTCCTGTTACAGCTAGACTTACTGTAGATGGTTATGTTCCTGTTACAGCTAGACTTACTGTAGATGGTTATGTTCCTGTTACAGCTAGCCTTAATGTAGATGGTGATGTTCCTGTTACAGCTAGACTTAATGTAGATGTTGATGTTCCTGTTACAGCTAGACTTACTGTAGATGGTTACGTTCCTGTTACAGCTAGACTTACTGTAGATGGTTATGTTCCTGTTACAGCTAGCCTTAATGTAGATGGTGATGTTCCTGTTACAGCTAGCCTTAATGTAGATGGTTACGTTCCTGTTACAGCTATCCTTACTGTAGATGGTGATGTTCCTGTTACAGCTAGCCTTACTGTAGATGGTTACTTTCCTGTTACAGCTAGACTTACTGTAGATGGTTACGTTCCTGTTACAGCTAGACTTACTGTAGATGGTTATGTTCCTGTTACAGCTAGCCTTAATGTAGATGGTGATGTTCCTGTTACAGCTAGCCTTAATGTAGATGGTTACGTTCCTGTTACAGCTAGCCTTAATGTAGATGGTTACGTTCCTGTTACAGCTAGCCTTAATGTAGATGGTGATGTTCCTGTTACAGCTAGCCTTAATGTAGATGGTTATGTTCCTGTTACAGCTGTTATCTCTTCTCTGTGGTTCTTCTTCACTCTCCTGCATGGCATTCTTGGTCTGAGTTCAGTTTTTGTCAGCTACTTTTGTTGTTGATGGGATTTATTGCTGGTTTGAAGGGAGGTTATAGTTCTATTGTGCCCATGGTGAATATCCTTTGATGAGGGGTTGGAGACTGACTCAATCCTCACTAGGCACATACGACTAGGAGCAGCAGTTTTTCCTGGTCAGGTCTCACGGTTAGGAAAACCTCACGGCCCTACCCTATAGACACAAGGCTGGAACCACACTAGAGGCTGAAACCACACTAGAGGCTGAAACCACACTAGAGGCTGAAACCACACTAGGCTCAGTAGAAGTTCAATAGAACCAGCGTTCTCTCCAGCTTCTCATTAATCCACATGGTTTCATTATTCCGCCCTATTGATTTAGTTGCCTTTGTAATTACTATTCACCAGGAAGAGGTGATATCCCACTGGGTACAGACGTCAGTTGAATGTCTATTAAAACGACTTGGAAACAATGTTGATTCAACCAGTTTGTGCCCAGTGGGATGATGATGTGAGAACGTGGATTGGAGTGCACACTGTCTGTCTGTCTGTCTGTCTGTCTGTCTGTCTGTCTGTCTGTCTGTCTGTCTGTCTGTCTGTCTGTCTGTCTGTCTGTCTGTCTGTCTGTCTGTCTGTCTGTCTGTCTGTCTGTCTCTCTCTCTCTCTCTCTCTCTCTCTCTCTCTTTCTCTCTCTCTCTCTCTCTCTCTCTCTCTCTCTTTCTCTCTCTGATACTTTGGGACAGTTGATGAATCACAGAAAGCTTTGTGTATTCTGTAAGGAAAGGGAAGAGGAGTTCTAGATATTGACGTACTTCTGTACATACGTTTGTCTGCCTTCCTAAATGGTTTCAATACACAGTGAATTCTTGCCACCCATCTCCATGCATTCATTTTACCGCAAGCTGTGGTGTAGGCTATTAGATATCTCAGCCATAGAACGCCCCAACCCCACAGCCACCCACACAGCTAAATGTGTTCCCATGGCAACATGACCGTTCCCCCTCCTCGGCGTAGTTCCCAGTCACCTGCGGAAACATGCTAGGGGGTGCCAACGAGCTCACATGATGGGACTTTGAGATAGGCGTTGACGTCCGGTGTTTGAGTGACTGGGATAGAAAGCTTGACTCTGTCCCACAACCTTGTGTATTTTAAGGTAACTTTGTGTGTTTTAAGGTAACTTTGTGTGTTTTAAGGTAACTGTGTATTTTAAGGTAACTGTGTATTTTAAGGTAACTGTGTACTTTAAGGTAACTGTGTATTTTAAGGTAACTGTGTATTTTAAGGTAGCTGTGTATTTTAAGGTAACTGTGTACTTTAAGGTAACTGTGTGCTTTAAGGTAACTGTGTATTTTAAGGTAACTGTGTACTTTAAGGTAACTGTGTATTTTAAGGTAACTGTGTATTTTAAGGTAACTGTGTATTTTAAGGTAACTGTGTACTTTAAGGTAACTGTGTGCTTTAAGGTAACTGTGTGTTTTAAGGTAACTGTATTTTAAGGTAACGTTGTGTGTTTTAAGGTAACTGTGTGTTTTAAGGTAACTCTGTGCTTTAAGGTAACTGTGTGCTTTAAGGTAACTTTGTGTATATTAAGGTAACTAACTATGTGTATTTTAAGGTAACTGTGTATTTTAAGGTAACTGTGTATTTTAAGGTAACTTTGTGTATATTAAGGTAACTAACTATGTGTATTTTAAGGTAACTGTGAATTTTAAGGTAACTGTGTATTTTAAGGTAACTGTGTATTTTAAGGTAACTGTGTACTTTAAGGTAACTGTGTGCTTTAAGGTAACTGTGTGTTTTAAGGTAACTGTGTATTTTAAGGTAACTGTATTTTAAGGTAACGTTGTGTGTTTTAAGGTAACTGTGTGTTTTAAGGTAACTCTGTGCTTTAAGGTAACTGTGTGCTTTAAGGTAACTTTGTGTATATTAAGGTAACTAACTATGTGTATTTTAAGGTAACTGTGTATTTTAAGGTAACTGTGTATTTTAAGGTAACTTTGTGTATATTAAGGTAACTAACTATGTGTATTTTAAGGTAACTGTGTATTTTAAGGTAACTGTGTACTTTAAGGTAACTGTGTATTTTAAGGTAACTGTGTATTTTAAGGTAACTGTGTATTTTAAGGTAACTGTGTACTTTAAGGTAACTGTGTATTTTAAGGTAACTGTGTACTTTAAGGTAACTGTGTGCATAGGAAGGCTGTAATGTGCCAAGTAGCTCTTGTAGACATGTTTGATGTCAGTGTCATTATGCTCCAAATTGCCTGACAACTGACGGTATAGTAATTCAATTAAAAATAATGGTTTCTGTACTATGTCCATATCAGTGGAGGCTGCTGAGGGGAGGACGGCTCATAAGAATGTCTGGAACTGAGTGAATGGAAATGCATCAAACGAATGGAAACCATTCTGTTCAAGCCATTACCATGAGTCCGTCCTCCCCAATTAAGGTGCCACCAACCTCCTGTGGTGCCTGTGATATCATGACACATGTAGGGGAGTTTAAAATCAACTATCAAGTTGCTTTTCACATTTCATGTATTCAATTTCAGAACATGGGAGAATCACTATGAAACCATTGTGTTGGTAGACCTCCTAACAATGATAGTCTTCCTACGGCCTAATCCTACCGACCTGTACTGTAACACAACTGTCCTCATATTCCCTCCTGAGCCTGGGAATCAGAGTTGTCCTCTGTGCTTTCATTGGACACAGAGCTCCAGGCAGTCTACCTCCACTAGAACCCTCAACAAGCTTGTCCAGGTTTAAGGTTAGTCTGTTGTAGTACAGCTGTAAGCGCTGCATTTCCCCACTACCAGAGCCGGGCTAGAGGACATCATCCTCTCAGTACAGGGATGGAATGGGAAAGCACTAAGTGTTGTGTTGTGTTCTGAGGCTTATTTCTCCTCCCCCGTTCTGCACTGTCATCGCGATTCTCCTGGAAAGCAGTGATTGGGCTTTCCCAGACCTTCTACCTTCTACCGTATACCATCCAACCCACTGCCAGATAGCTGCAGGGTGTGTGTGTGGTGTGTGTGTTTGTGTGTTTGTGTGTGTGTGTGTGTGTGTGTGTTGTGTGTGTGGTGTTTGTGTGGTGTATGTGTGGTGTATGTGTGGTGTATGTGAGTGTGTGTGTGTGTGTGTGTGTGTGTGTGTGTGTGTGTGTGTGTGTGTGTTGTGTGTGTGGTGTATGTGTGGTGTATGTGTGGTGTATGTGAGTGTGTGTGTGTCTCTCTCACTCTCTCTCTCTGGGAAAAGCAATGCGATCAGGTGAAGCAGGCAGAAAATCTAAGTAAAACAGCCAAACTGTGAAGAGAGGAAGCAGGGAGGAGAAGAGGGGGAGATTACTGTTGCATCCCTGGCTTTCCCCCCGACCACTGGGGCCTGGTGGAATGGTAGCAAAGCTGTCTTCTATGTTGATGACACAGGCTCTGATGAGAGAGGGAGAGGAGAGGATGAAGAGGGATCGGTAAGCATAACACGACATTCAGGTTAACCCAATAAGGGTTAGAAATACAGACGATTAACAGTGGCATCAATAACTCTGTGTGTGTGATACTGTGTGTGTGTGTGTGTGACACTGTGTGTGTGATACTGTGTGTGTGTGTGTGTGTGTGATACTGTGTGTGATACTGTGTGTGATACTGTGTGTGATACTGTGTGTGTGATGCTGTGTGTGTGATAGTGTTTGTGTGATACTGTGTGTGATACTGTGTGTGATACTGTGTGGTACTGTGTGTGTGTGTGTGTGTGTGTGTGTGTGTGTGTGTGTGTGTGTGTGTGTGTGTGTGTGTGTGTGTGTGTGTGTGTGTGTGTGTGTGTGTGTGTGTGTGTGTGTGTGTGTGTGAGATACTGTGTGTCTGTGATACTGTGTGTGTGATACTCTATGTGTGATACTGTGTGTGTGATACTGTGTGTGTGATACTGTGTGTGTGTGTGTGTGTGTGTGTGATACTGTGTGTGTGATATTGTGTGTGTGATACTGTGTGTGTGATATTGTGTGTGTGTGTGTGTGTGTGTGTGTGTGTGTGTGTGTGTGTGTGTGTGTGATACTGTGTGATACTGTGTGTGTGATACTGTGTGTGTGATATTGTGTGTGTGATACTGTGTGTGTGATATTGTGTGTGTGATACTGTGTGTGTGATATTGTGTGTGTGATATTGTGTGTGTGTGTGTGTGTGTGTGATACTCTGTGTGATACTGTGTGTGTGATACTGTGTGTGTGTGTGATATTGTGTGTGTGATACTGTGTGTGTGTGCGTGTGTGTGTGTGTGTGTGTGTGTGATACTGTGTGTGTGATACTGTGTGTGTGATACTGTGTGTGTGATACTGTGTGTGTGTGTGTGTGTGTGTGTGTGTGATACTGTGTGTGTGTGTGTGTGATACTGTGTGTGTGTGATACTGTGTGTGTGTGATACTGTGTGTGTGATATTGTGTGTGTGATACTGTGTGTGTGTGATACTGTGTGTGTGATACTGTGTGTGTGATATTGTGTGTGTGATACTGTGTGTGTGATATTGTGTGTGTGATACTGTGTGTGTGATACTGTGTGTGTGATATTGTGTGTGTGATACTGTGTGTGTGTGATACTGTGTGTGTGTGATACTGTGTGTGTGATACTGTGTGTGTGTGATACTGTGTGTGTGATACTGTGTGTGTGTGTGTGATACTGTGTGTGTGTGATACTGTGTGTGTGATATTGTGTGTGTGATACTGTGTGTGTGATATTGTGTGTGTGATACTGTGTGTGTGTGATACTGTGTGTGTGTGATACTGTGTGTGTGATATTGTGTGTGTGATACTGTGTGTGTGTGATACTGTGTGTGTGATACTGTGTGTGTGTGATACTGTGTGTGTGATACTGTGTGCGTGTGTGTGATACTGTGTGTGTGTCATACTGTGTGTGTGTGTGTGATACTGTGTGTGTGTGATACTGTGTGTGTGTGATACTGTGTGTGTGATATTGTGTGTGTGATACTGTGTGTGTGTGATACTGTGTGTGTGATACTGTGTGTGTGATATTGTGTGTGTGATACTGTGTGTGTGATATTGTGTGTGTGATACTGTGTGTGTGATACTGTGTGTGTGATATTGTGTGTGTGATACTGTGTGTGTGTGATACTGTGTGTGTGTGATACTGTGTGTGTGATACTGTGTGTGTGAGTGATACTGTGTGTGTGTGTGATACTGTGTGTGTGTGATACTGTGTGTGTGATATTGTGTGTGTGATACTGTGTGTGTGTGATACTGTGTGTGTGTGATACTGTGTGTGTGATACTGTGTGTGTGATATTGTGTGTGTGATACTGTGTGTGTGATACTGTGTGTGTGTGATACTGTGTGTGTGTGTGTGATACTGTGTGTGTGTGATACTGTGTGTGTGATATTGTGTGTGTGATACTGTGTGTGTGTGATACTGTGTGTGTGTGATATTGTGTGTGTGTGATACTGTGTGTGTGTGATACTGTGTGTGTGATATTGTGTGTGTGATACTGTGTGTGTGTGATACTGTGTGTGTGTGATACTGTGTGTGTGTGATACTGTGTGTGTGATACTGTGTGTGTGATATTGTGTGTGTGATACTGTGTGTGTGTGTGATACTGTGTGTGTGATACTGTGTGTGTGTGATACTGTGTGTGTGTGATACTGTGTGTGTGATATTGTGTGTGTGATACTGTGTGTGTGTGTGATACTGTGTGTGTGATACTGTGTGTGTGTGATACTGTGTGTGTGTGATACTGTGTGTGTGTGATACTGTGTGTGTGATACTGTGTGTGTGATACTGTGTGTGTGATACTGTGTGCTTCAAGGGGAAGATTCCACCCTGGATTTATGATGCCCAGAGTCATTTAATCATCACTGTCCTCGCTCTCCATTTTCCTCAAAGACGCCTCTTTGTCCCCCTCGGCCATTACCGCCCAAATATGTCACCAACGACACTACGTGCGTGTCAAAGATTTACTGCGGGAAGACCAACCATCTCCTATCTGTGTGTGACCTCTCTCTAAAAGGAGCATTGAGAGGTCCTTTCTCTAAAAGGAGAACTGAGACATCCTCTCTCTAAAAGGAGAACTGAAATGTCCTCTCTCTAAAAGGAGCATTGAGAGGTCCTCTCTCTAAAAGGAGAACTGAGATGTCCTCTCTCTGAAAAGAGAACGGAGAGGTCCTCTCTCTGAAAGGAGAACGGAGAGGTCCTCTCTCTGAAAGGAGAACGGAGAGGTCCTCTCTCTGAAAGGAGAACGGAGAGGTCCTCTCTCTGAAAGGAGAACAGAGAGGTCCTCTCTCTAAAAGGAGCATTGAGCGGTCCTCTCTCTGAAAGGAGAACGGAGAGGTCCTCTCTCTAAAAGGAGCATTGAGAGGTTAAGTTCTGCTCATCTCCCTCTTCTCCCAAGCATTCCTAGCTGTGGTGACACCGTGCCAAAGAGGAAGACACGCTATATGTTATGTAATAGCATGACTGGTCAGAGGGTCAAGTCACTAAAAGCCCACAGGGAAGTCTTCAGAGCACATCCTCAAGTGGCCAGCCTGTTAGCAGACTCTTTAGAGTGTGAATGTGTGTTAGAGAGAAGAGAGATGGTATGAATGTGTGTTAGAGAGAAGAGAGATGGTATGAAGGTGTGACAGTGACTGACATGTGGATGTGGTGGTGAGTCAACATCCCAGAGTACGCAGTCAGGATGTTCCCCTCCTCTCTTCGGTCAGGGCTCAGTGAAGGGTCGAGGATAGTGTGTGTGTGTACAGAGGAGCTGTAGGAGGGGAGTTGAGGTAGGGAGAGGGACCCCCGGGGTATGAGCTTATTTAGGTCTGCGATTGATAGCTCGGGGGGGGCATCGCCACAATTATTGATCATTATTGAGAATTATCAACAATATGGTAATACGCTTAAATAGCAGCCACGTCTGCTTCTTTAAATGTACCAATATTTGACTTTGTAAAAGCAAGAGACGTGGCAATAAATTGCATAAAAAGCTGAATTCTATTTTTCCGATGCGCCGGTGTCACCTTTGCCTGATGACTTGATGAGGGGACGACCCCGGCAGGTTTCTGGTGTAGCTAGTTGTCGACGACCGTGTTATGTGTTTCATTGCCTGTCGCTCTCCGCCATAATGTAAAAACACAGCGCTTTTGGAGTGCTGCCAGCCCGATTTCACTCGCTCCTTCCTCTGACCTTTTGAAAAAGCTTATTTCCATCTCTCTCTCACCCTCTATCATCTCTCTCTCACCCTCTATCATCTCTCTCTCACCCTCTATCATCTCTCTCTCTCCCTCTATCATCTCTCTCTCACCCTCTATCATCTCTCTCTCACCCTCTATCATCTCTCTCTCACCCTCTATCATCTCTCTCTCTCCCTCTATCATCTCTCTCTCACCCTCTATCATCTCTCTCTCACCCTCTATCATCTCTCTCTCTCCCTCTATCATCTCTCTCTCACCCTCTATCATCTCTCTCTCTCTCTCTATCATCTCTCTCTCTATCATCTCTCTCTCACCCTCTATCATCTCTCCCTCTATCATCTCTCTCTCTCTCTCTCTCTCTCCTTTCATTTTTCCTCTCAGGTAAAGCAGTGGTTGTAATTTGTCACCTGTTTCCAGAGATGGGACAAAATGGGCTCAGCTGTGGAGAGCTGTGACAGATTCTTTCAACTATTTTTTTCTCTGTCTCTTAGACTATGACAATGGATTGCAAAATCTCTGTGTGTCTCTCTGTGCCTTGAGTTATATCTATCTACCTGCACTCTAAATGGGAACTGTTTGGATGATATTTCACGTATTTTGTACAAATATAAGGCTAAGAGTGGATAGTCTCTTTGAGTCAACTAGCTCTCACAGGCTCACGTCAGAATTAGACGTTCATCCATGTTTCCCAAACGTCAAATTCAGAAGTTATTCCTAACGTCAAATTTCGAGGTGTTTCAGGTTAAGTTTAGGCATTAAAACCTTTTACTGCAGTGGGCTGCGTCAGGGTCACCCACAGCGTTTCTTCGTAGGCCTAAACATATCTATCCTGAAACAAAAGTATCCACCTCACACACATGGTTATGGGCTTAAAGAAAGAAGACACCTGTACCATGTCAGGTATAAAGTAGAAATATATTACATTTTGAGTTTGTATCCCAATATTACACTTTATATACATCACAGAAATATAACAAAACTGTTTGATATAGAAACACCAGATTTTCAGTGGGTTTTAAATTGTTTATAAATTATAAAATTACCGAAAAGACATGAACTCAAAATGTTTCAGGTTTGGGATAGGCTTAAAACAAAAATATCCAAAATAAATTTGTATCACTGGATTCAAACATGCAACCTTTGGAATCAGAGGCAGATGCTTACACCCATCTGCCATCCTGTCCACAACACCCTCTCAAAACCAAAACCTACTTGAAGGTAACAGCGCTCACTGTTGCCCCTAGTGGCTGGTTTCCACATCATCTCCCAACGTTCTCAGACATGGAGGTGGAATACTGACGTGTATCACAGGTGACCTGTGACCTCACAGGTGAGTCCACATGATTCCCTGAGGAATTGTAGCGTAGATTATAGCCATGATTACAAAATAGACATTGATGAGACTGTTTAAGGTTGTTTACTGTTTTTGTGATGTCATTTGATAGTGGTCAGTGGAGAACCCAGAGTGATCTCAATTAAACCCCTGGCTCTAAATAGTAGAAGAAAATGTTTAAGACCCCAGACTCCTCCTCTGCTATAGACTCCTCCTCTGCTATAGACTCCTCCTCTGCTATGGACTCCTCCTCTGCTATAGACTCCTCCTCTGCTATAGACTCCTCCTCTAGTATAGACTCCTCCTCTGCTATAGACTCCTCCTCTGCTATAGACTCCTCCTCTGCTTTAGACTCCTCCTCTGCTATAGACTGCTCCTCTGCTATAGACTCCTCCTCTGCTATAGACTCCTCCTCTGCTTTAGACTCCTCCTCTGCTATAGACTGCTCCTCTGCTATAGACTGCTCCTCTGCTATAGACTCCTCCTCTGCTATAGACTCCTCCTCTGCTATAGACTCCTCCTCTGCTATAGACTCCTCCTCTGCTATAGACTCCTCCTCTGCTTTAGACTCCTCCTCTGCTATAGACTGCTCCTCTGCTATAGACTCCTCCTCTGCTATAGACTCCTCCTCTGCTTTAGACTCCTCCTCTGCTATAGACTGCTCCTCTGCTATAGACTCCTCCTCTGCTATAGACTCCTCCTCTGCTATAGACTCCTCCTCTGCTATAGAGTTTTAGTGAGAGGCTGGGGGGTAGTGTAATCCATGGGATCTACCCTAACTCAGTCACACAATGATGAGGACCACACAGATGTGCTCTCGTCCCCTGCCTGTGTTTGTGTGTTTGTGTGGGTGTTGCTTTGTGTGTGTGTGTGTGTGTGTGTGTGTGTGTGTGTGTGTGTGTGTGTGTGTGTGTGTGTGTGTGTGTGTGTGTGTGTGTGTGTGTGTGTGTGTGTGTGGGTAGGGATGAACAGGAGCTCATAGATGGGGTATGGTGGATTAACACAGGCCAATCCCATGTCCTTTGTACAGTGGTGCACGACCCTAATCCTTCAACACACACACACACACACACACACACACACACACACACACACACACACACACACACACACACACACACACACACACACACACACGCAGTGAGAGAAGAGAGATAAATTAAAACTGCAGTTGACCGGTTTATAACAATCATCATAAAGCCTGTGATTATCATTCATGTCTAAGAAGTTAATCTTATAGGTCAAGTCTGTTTAGCTCCACCGTGCAGCCAGGGTTATATAGAGAGAGAGACAGACAGAGAGTGCAGAGAGGGAGAGTCATATCCACCTAAAGGGATCGATTACTGATGATTACTGGCCTGGTTTGTAGTGATGTAACGTTCCACACTCTATCGAACAGACCTGATCTCATTATCTCCCGGTGCAGACAGAACATACGCTTTACCTGGTGCAGACAGAACATACCCGGTGCAGACAGAACATACCCGGTGCAGACAGAACATACGCTTTACCTGGTGCAGACAGAACATACCCGGTGCAGACAGAACATACCCGGTGCAGACAGAACATACCCGGTGCAGACAGAACATACCCGGTGCAGACAGAACATACCCGGTGCAGACAGAACATACCCGGTGCAGACAGAACATACCCGGTGCAGACAGAACATACGCTTTACCTGGTGCAGACAGAACATACCCGGTGCAGACAGAACATACCCGGTGCAGACAGAACATACCCGGTGCAGACAGAACATACCCGGTGCAGACAGAACATACCCAGTGCAGACAGAACATACCCGGTGCAGACAGAACATACCCGGTGCAGACAGAACATACCCGGTGATTCACTGGTTTTGGCACATCAACAGTTTGGTGGTTTTTGTCACCAACAAGCTTGCAGCAGTTAGACTGAGCAATGAGGGAAAAGTGATGAATGTAGTGATGAGGGGAAAGTGATGAATGTAGTGATGAGGGGAAAGTGATGAATGTAGTGATGAGGGGAAAGTGATGAATGTAGTGATGAGGGGAAAGTGATGAATGTAGTGATGAGGGAAAGTGATGAATGTAGTGATGAGGGGAAAGTGATGAATGTAGTGATGAGGGGAAAGTGATGAATGTAGTGATGAGGGGAAAGTGATGAATGTAGTGATGAGGGGAAAGTGATGAATGTAGTGATGAGGGGAAAGTGATGAATGTAGTGATGAGGGGAAAGTGATGAATGTAGTGATGAGGGGAAAGTGATGAATGTAGT
>NC_048579.1:68424118-68426618 GCF_013265735.2 Oncorhynchus mykiss
GATCCCTGATTTATTAACTGCCTCAGTGGCTCTGACACGCCTCGGTACTGCTGCTTGCTGCTCGCTGCCTGCTGCCTGTAGGGTGGGAGGGAGAGAGAGGAGTGAGGTGCTTTGGGGGGGGGACGACAACAACAACAACACCCTCCCTGCCTGGAAATGAAATCAAACTGCAGCCGCTCTGCCTTGTAAGCCTGAGCTGATGAAAGTCTGCTCCCTCGGTGTGTGTGTAGGGAGTGGAAACAGTGTGTGTGTGTGTGTGTGTGTGTGTGTGTGTGTGCGTGTGCGTGCGTGCGTGTGTGTGTGTGTGGGGGGGGGGGGGGGGGGGGGGGGGTGATGGTACCACTCTGTCGACACATTGGCCCGCACTGTCTCGATCTGGAGTGACTGGATCTGACTGGAGGACTCTTCCATAGTACCATCCCATCTCATCAATTACACAGAGAGGATAAACCGTTTCAACCACTAACCCACACATACACGCCCCTCAGTCTCTCCATAGGAATAACACTGCAGCACTATACACCCAGAGTCCTTTCAGCCTCAAGCACACAGACCCAATCATTATAGTGTCAAATAGAAGAGGAGAGGCTCGAGACAGAGGCAGGAGCGAGGGGGACATATCAGTTTTTGTGAAAGGAGACAGAGGCTGAGGGGGATTTGAGTCTGTGAGATACACGGTTAGAGAGAGAGGGAAGGAAAGAGAGGAGGAGAGAGGGAGGACGTGTCGGGACTGAAGATGGTGCTGGGCGGCTGCCGACAGAGGAGAGAGCTGATTTGTCTACACGGTCTGCATTTCTTCCTGCTGGTCTACAGAGGGAATAAGGGAGTTTGGGAGGAGAGGAGATGTAGAGAGGGAGAGTTGAGGAAAGAGAAGCTGTGTGAACGTACCTCGTGAAAACAACTATCATCCATATTATCCAGGAACACCACTATAATGTGTTGTGTTAAGCTTGTCGCTAATGATGCATCCTGGTAATGAGATCATTCATGAATTGATCGATTAGTCTCTATTCTATTCTATTGATCTAACACCAACGTATTACATAGGCCTACATAAGACCTTGTAGGGCTAATATCTGGCTTACTGTATAGTCTAGAGACCTCATACAACATATCCTATGATAATGTCTGCATGCTAATGTATGAGTCTCAATGGTAATCCATTCACTCTTATAGCATCCAATAAACCAACCAGAAGTACTGTGAACAGGCTACAGTTGATGGATGGAAATAGATGGCCTATTGATGAGACTCTCCGTTTGGCGATGTGGTTATTTGATCTTCCTGTCTGATTTAGTAGTCTTGTGGGGACGTGTCCGTCCGGCCTAATTGAATAGGGTGTCTTCATCAAGTCCCCATAATGGCCCTAGGATCCCCGCCGTGCCCCAACAGAGGGAGGACACACACTGTGACCATTCAGGAATCAACTCCAGAGTCTAACCCAATAAGAGGAGGACGATGACCGAGGCTCAGTAATCTGCCCGATAACACACGACCGACGTCAGGCTGCAACAGTCCTGATAGCATAGGAGCACACCGTGAGCCAAGAGTGAGTGTTTGTGTGTGTGTGTGTGTGTGTGTGCATGCGTGCGTGCGTGCGTGAGAGAGAGAGAGAGAGAGAGAGAGAGAGAGAGAGAGAGAAGGGAGGGAGACAAATTCCAATTGGCTATACTTAAACTCTTTAACATCATCCTTAGTTCTGGGATCTTCCCCAATATTTGGAACCATGGACTGATCACCTATATCCACAAAAGAGGAGACAAATTTGACCCCAAAATCTGACATGGGATATGCGTCGACAGCAACCTTGGCAAAATAATCATTAACTGCAGACTAGTTCATTTCCTCAATGAAAACAATGTAGTGAGCAAATGTCAAATTGGCTTTTTACCAAATTATAGACCCTGCACACCCTAATTGACAAACAAACAAACCCAAACAAAGGCAATGTCTTCTCATGCTTTGTTGATTTCCAAAAAGCTTATGCCTCAATTTGGCACGATGGTCTGCTATACAAATTGATGGAACGTGGTGTTGGGGGAAAAACATACGACATTATAAAATCCATGAACACAAACAATGGTGTGCGGTTAAAATTGGCAAAAATACACATTTCTTTCCTCAGGGCTGTGGAGTGAGACAGCAGTGCAGCTTAAGCCCCACCCTCTCCAACATAAACTTTCAGGACCCTGTCTTTCAAAGATACTTCGTAAGAATCCAAATAACTTCAAAGATCTTCATTGTAAAGGGTTTACACACTGTTTCCCATGCTTGTTCAATGAACCATAAACAATTTATGAACAAACACCTGTGGAACGGTCGTTAAGACACTAACAGCTTACAGACGGTAGGCAATTAAGGACTGTCCGCAATAGGCTGTGAGAGGCTGGACTGAGGGCTTGTAGGCCTGTTGTAAGGCAGGTCCTCACCAGACATCACCGGCAACAATGTCGTCTATGGGCACAAACCCACCGTCGCTGGACCAGACAGGACTGGCAAA
>NC_048579.1:68436618-68456618 GCF_013265735.2 Oncorhynchus mykiss
ATGAACAGGTTGTAGAGATGGGGTTTTCTTCTGGGGAGGATAGCGAGAGTGAGTCATCTGACGCGTCACAACAATATAGTGAGATAGATGGGGTGGAAGGGAGGTATGGGATCGAGAAGATACGTCAATTTCTGAAGTTGACAAAAGGGAAGAAATATATGCAGGATTACAATGTAACTGATTTTTTCCCTGAACGTGAATTGTTTATTGAATCAGCAAAGTTTCTGATGTCAAAAATTACAGGGGGAGGTTTGAAAAGCCCTGAAATTGCTAGACTCAAGAAAGTGGTCACGAGAGTAATAAGTGATGCAAATTCTAAAGAAAATGAAAGAGTTCAGTTGCAGTTTTAACTCTGTAAAGAGATGTGGTGGCTGTATCTTCCTCTGTATTTTTTTCTTATCCATGAGCAGTTTTAAGATCTCTTCTTTAAACGTAAATGGGGCAAGAGATGTTAAAAAAAGAGCCATGGTGTATGAGTTAATGAGGGGAAAGGGAAGTGACATAATTTTTCTACAAGAAACGCATAGTAATTTGGAAAATGAAGTTATGTGGCAACAGGAGTGGGGGGGGACAGTGGTGTGTAGTCATAAAAACTCAAAAAGTGGGGGTGTGGTTATCTTGTTCTCAAAAGGGTTTTTGCCTTTGTCATATGAGGTTGAAGAGGTAGTTGAGGGGAGGTTATTAAAAGTTAGAGCAAGGTATGAAAACATCAATATGTGTCTGATAAATGTATATGCCCCAGTGGTGACAGTTGAGAGGGTATGTTTTTTAGAGACATTATCAAATACCATTGAGAAATGTAACAAAGAAGATTATTTGTTTATTGCTGGGGATTTTAACTGCACAGTTAGTGATTTAGATAGAAATCACCAAGAACCTCATATAGCCTCAAGGACGTTTTTAAAACGCCTTATTGTAACAAATGAACTGTGTGATATTTGGAGGAGTCAACATGGAGGAACAAGGCAGTACACCTGGGCGCATGTGAGAGAGAACATCATCTCTATGGCCAGGTTAGATAGGTTTTATGTTTTTGAGCATCAATCTCAGGTCTGTAAATCAAGTGTGATAACTCCAGTGGGATTTTCTGATCATTGTTTAATAACAGAGGTGGTGTTCATTAACGATGTAAAACCTAAAAGCGCATACTGGCATTTTAATATAACTTTATTGAGTGATGCTCACTTCAGGAATTGTTTCAGTTTTTTTTGGGAGAGGTGGAGGTCTCAAAAGGCCAGTTTTGTATCCCTTCAACAATGGTGGGATATAGGGAAAATCCAGATTCAACAATTTTGTAATCAATACACGAGGAATGTCACCAAGGATATCACCAGATCAATGAAAGCCCTAGAGATTGAAATAGTGGAACTCATGACGTTGGTTGAGACCACAGGAGATCGAGGCCATACTCAGGCCCTCAAGAGGAGAAAAGCTGCATTGGCAGATCTGCTGGGTATCAGAGCACAGGGGGCATTGGTGAGAAGTAAATTTCAGGGCATATCTGAAATGGATGCCTCATCCAAATTTTTCTTTGGTTTAGAGAAAAAGAATGGACAAAGAAAAATTATTCATTGTCTCAAATCAGCTGTTGGACAAGAGCTCACTAGCCCTAGTGAAATTAGAAAGAGGGCAGTAGAGTTCTATGCTGAGCTCTACAAGTGTGAGTACAAAGAGGACAAAACAGTGACACAGCAGTTCTTTGATGGGCTCCCAAAGGTGCCTGCAGAAGCTCAGGTTGAGCTTGAGCAACCATTGTCTTTGCAGGATTTATACACTGCATTAAAAGGAATGGAAAATGGAAGGGCACCAGGCATTGATGGGCTTCCCGTTGACTTTTTTAAGTCTTTTTGGGCTATGTTGGGAGAGGATTGGTTAGAAGTAGCTAATGATAGTTTAACCGGAGGGTTACTACCAATAAGCTGCAGAAGGGCTGTCCTCACCCTACTGCCTAAAAAGGGTGACCCGAGGGAGGTGAAGAACTGGAGGCCGGTGGCTTTATTGTGTACTGATTATAAAATATTGTCAAAGGCTTTGTCCAACAGGCTGAGGGAGGTGATGGGGCAAATCATACATACGGATCAGTCCTACTGTGTTCCTGGCAGGCAGATAGGGGATAACATTTCTCTGATTCGTGATTTTTTGGACGTCTCTAGGGCTATTGGGTTGGATGCTGGTCTAATTTCAATTGATCAGGAAAAGGCATTTGACCGAGTTGAACATCAATATTTATGGCACACGTTTGAAGCGTTTGGGTTCAGCTCTGGTTTTATTGCCATGATAAAGGTGATATATGGTGACATTGAAAGTGTATTGAAAGTTAACGGTGGTTTGAGTGCTCCTTTTAAAGTGTGTAGAGGTATTAGGCAGGGATGTTCTATGTCAGGGATGTTATATGCTATTGCTATAGAGCCACTACTAAATAGCATTAGAAGTCGTATTGCAGGGGTGTGCCTTTCAGAGGATATTCCTCCTATTCGTCTTTCAGCCTATGCTGATGATGTAGTTGTGCTAGTGAAAAATCAAGCGGAGGTGGATAGTTTGAGTCTAATGGTTGATCGTTTTAGGGGAATATCCTCTGCAAAGGTAAATTGGGAAAAGAGTTGTGCTTTACAGATTGGAGAATGGTCTGGGGGGATCATGGCTTTGCCAGGGGGGCTAGAATGGTGTAAGGGAGGTTTTAAGTATCTTGGAGTGTACCTAGGAGATGAGGGGACTATGGAAAAAAATTGGAGTGGGGTGGTTGAAATGGTGGAAGGGAGGATGAGGAGATGGCGTTGGTTACTATCTCGTATGTCATATAGGGGGCGTACTATTATAGTTAACAATGTGATTGCATCTGCACTGTGGCATCGGTTGTCAGTTTTAGAACCACCATCTGGCCTTCTGGCTAAGATACAGGCAATTATTGTGGATTTCTTTTGGGATAAATATCACTGGGTTCCACAAAGTGTTTTGTATTTGTCAAAAGAGGAGGGGGGACAAGGTCTTGTACATCTTGCTAGTAGGGCTGCTGCTTTCCGGTTTCAGTTTATTCAAAGGTTGCTTTATGGACCGGAAAATGTGGTGTGGAGAGGGGTGGCAGGTCTTATATTACAGCGGGTTGGAGGATTAGGTTTAAAGAAGGCTTTATTTCTGGTTGATAGTAGCCAGATTTCTAGGGAGGGAGTACCTCCGTTTTACAGAGGCCTTCTCAGAGTGTGGAGCGTAATGAAGGTGTCCAGAAGAACTTCAGCGGAGTCAGTGCATTGGCTGTTGGAGGAACCTCTGGTGTATGGGGCAAGACTGGACTGTACAACTGCAGCTGTTCCACATTTCTCCAAGATTCTGGTGAAGGGGAAAATCATCACCTTAAGACAGTTAATGGCCATGGCTGGGCCCGCCTTAATGGATAGAAGACGGATGGCAGAACATTTGGGGATGAGGTCGGAAAGGATTGTCGGACAAATGCTGGGGAGCTGTAGGAAGGCTCTGTCAGCGGAAGAATGGGGTATGCTTAGTAGCCACAAGAAGATTGTGCAAGATGAAGACGTCTCATTTCCAAAACTAGGGATTACACCAAATATCCCAGAGTCAGAAAGAAAGGCGTTATTGCTGGATTTGAGAGGGTTGGAGGAGGTGGGTTTGGATGAGGTGAATGGGAAGGAATTGTATAGAGGGTGTGTCAAGGTGTTGAATAAAGATAAATTGAAAAATAGAAAAGATACTCCATGGAGGGTAAAATTGGGCATTGATGACAAGGTAAAGCCAGCATGGAGAGCACTGTACAAACCACCGTTACAAAAGGGTACTGGTGATATGCAATGGAGGGTTTTACATGGCATCATTGCAGTTAATGCTTTTGTATCTGTTATTAACTCAGATGTTAGAGATGGATGTCCTTTTTGTAATATAAGAGAAACCATTTTTCACTGTTTTATGGAGTGTGAGAGGATAAAACCTCTATTCGAAATGCTGGAATCTTTGTTTAAAGCTGTAGGGGAGTTTTTCAATAACACTGTTTTTATTTTGGGGTTTCATTATAGTAAACAACAGAAAAGAAAATGTCAAATGTTAAATTTTGTTTTGGGACAAGCTAAGATGTCAATTTTTCTGAGTAGGAAACATAAGATAGAAACGGGATATGGGCAGGATGTAAGATGTGTTTTTAAAGGTTTAGTGAAAGCAAGAATAAAAGTAGATTTTGAGTTCTTTTCAGCTGTAAAAGATCTCCTATTATTTGAGGAGAAGTGGGCCTACGAAAGAGCGCTTTGTTTTGTAGAGGAGGGGAAATTATTTTTTGCTGCTGAAATAAGTTGAATGTATATGTTATGTATTTATTTTTGTTTAGGAATTACATTTGTTGTTTTATTTCTGAAAAGGCAGTGTGTCATTATTTTATGTTAACATTTGAGTAAAAAATAAAGGTTTTATAAAAACTCAAACTCCCTCTCTCTCTGGATCTCCCCCTCTCTCTCTCTCTCTCTGGATCCCCCCCCTCTCTCTCTCTCTCTCTCTAGCACTTACCCCCTCTCTCTCTCTCTCTCTCTCTCTCTCTCTCTCTCTGGATCTCCCCCTCACACTCTCTATCTCTCTGTCTGAAATGTGTTAACCCATTGACTGATTGGTTCATTTCTCTCAGTAATGAGTCAGAGTGAGTGTGGTCAGATTGCAGCCCAGTCGGTGTGGTTCCATGATTGCTCCTCACCAGGAGATTTTACCTGGAGATACCAATTGGCTGTCTGATCGGAGCTACAGTTGTGTCTTCATACAGTGCCTGAGTTTCAATTTCTACACACAATACCCCATAATGACAAAGTGAAAACATGTTTAGTCATTTTTGAAAATGTAATACAGAAATATCTAATTTACATAGGTATTCACATCAGTACTTTGTTGAAGCAACTTTAGCAGCAATTACAGCTTTGTGTCACGGCCGTCCTCCTCTTCATCTGAAGAGGAGAGGCGAGATGGATCTGAGGACCAATACGCGGCGTGGTAAGTGTCCATGGTCAAACTTTAATAAAGAAAGTAGCGAACACTGAACACTATACAAAACCAGTAAACAAAATAACAACCGTGAAGCTAATCATATGGACTGTGCTGAAACAAGCCATCAACATAGACAATCACCCACAAACAAACAGTGCAACCCAGGCTACCTAAGTATGATTCTCAATCAGAGACAACTAATGACACCTGCCTCTGATTGAGAACCATACTAGGCCGAAAACATAGAAATGCCCCAAAACATAGAAAAACAAACATAGACTGCCCACCCAACTCACGCCCTGACCATACGAAATAAATACAAAACAACGGAAATAGAGGTCAGAACGTGACACTTTGACTCGTCTTGGATATGCCTGTAAAAGCTTTGTACATCTGGATTTGGGGATTTTCTCCCATTCTCCCTTTCAGATTTTCTCAAGTTCTGTTAAATTAGAGGGGCAGTGAACAGCAATCTTCAAGTCTTTCAGCAGTTTTTCAGTGGGATTCATGGGCTTTAGCTGGGCCACTGAAGGACTTTCACATTCTTGTTCTGAAGCCATTCCAGCACTGTTTTGGCTGTATGCTTCCGGTCATTGTCCTGTTGGAACGTAAAACTTCACCACAGTCTGAGGTGGTTTCAAGCAGGTTCTCATCAATGATTTACCTGTATTTGGCTCCATTCATTGTTCCCTCTATCCCTACCAGTCTCACAGTCCCTGCTGCTGAAAATCTTCCCCATAGCATGATACTGCCGCCACCATGTTTCACTGTAGGAATGGTGTTAGACGGGTGATGAGCTGTGCCTGGTTTCTCCAGACATAGCACTTTGCATTCAGGCCAAAGAGTTACATTTTTGTCACAATCTCTTGCCTTATGATCTCAGAGTTTTCTACATGCCTTTTTGCAAACTCCAGGCATGCTGTGATGAGTGGCTTCCTTCTGGATCACTCTCCCATAAAGCCCAGATTGGTGAAGTGCTGTAGAGACTGTTGCACTTCTGGCAGGTTCTCCCATCTCAGCCAATGAACTCTGTAGTTCTGTCATAGTGATCATTGGGTTCTTGGTTACCTCCCTGACCAAGGTCTTTCTTGCACGGTTACTCAGTTTGGTCGGACAGCCAGCTCCTGAGTAGTTCCATATTTTTTCTATTTCCCAATGATGGAGACCACTGTGCTCTTGGAAACTTTCAACACACAGAAAAAATGTTTATACCCAGATATGTGCTTCATCACAATTCCATCTCAGAGATCTACAGACAGATCCTTGGACTGCATGGTATAGTTTCTGCTCTGATGCACTGTCAACTGTGGGACCTTGTATAGACAGGTGTGTTTCTTTCTATGTCTGAAGGATTTAATTGGCCACAGGTGGGCTCCAATCAAGTTGTAGTGACATCTCAAGGACGATCAAAGGAAATTGGATGCACTGAGCTCAATTTAGAGTGTTATAGCAAAAAGATTTGAATCGTCATGTAAATTAGATATGTTCAATAGATTTGCATCAAGAAAACATTGTCATTACGGGGTATTGTGTGTAGATGGGTAAGATTTATTTGAATATGCAATCCTTTTACAATTCACACTGTAACAAATGTGGAATAAGTCAAGGGGTATGAATACTTTCTGAAGCACAATGCTGGAATGGCTTCAGAACAAGCATGAGAAAGTCCTTGAGTGGCCAAACCAATGCCCAGACTTGAATTCCATTGAAAAACTGTGGAAAGGGGCCTCCCGAGTGGCGCAGTGGTCTAAGGCACTGCATTGCAGTGCTAGAGGCGTCACTACAGACCCGGATTCGATCCCGGGTTGTATCACAACCAGACGTGATCGGGAGTCCCATAGGGCGGCACACAATTGGCCCAGCGTAGTCCTGGTTAGGGGAGGGTTTGGCCCGGGGGGCTTTACTTGGCTCATAGAGCTCTAGCGACTCCTTGTGGCGGGCCAGGCGCCTGCAGACTGACTGCGGTCGTCAGCTGAACGGTGTTTCCTCTGACACATTGGTGCGGCTGGCTTTCGGATTAAGCGAGCGGGTTTTAAGAAGCGCGGTTTGGCGGTTCATGTTTCGGAGGGCGCATGACTCAACCTTTGCCTCCAAAGTCTGTTGGAGAGTTGAGACAAGATCGAAATCGGGAAGAAAAAGAATACAACAACAACAAAAATGTGGAAAAACCTGGAGACCGCAACTCCCCATCTCATTTAACAGAGCTTAAACATCTGTAAGGAAGAATGGGAGAAAATCCCCAAATACAGATGTACAGTACAAAGCTGATGCAGACGACTCAAAGCTATAATCACTGCCAAAGTGACTGTATACACACACAGTCCCACTATCATGCAATGCAGGAGCTGCAATGAAGAGCAGTGAATGTGAGACTTGTTTAGCATCAGTGTAATTAAAGTGAAAGTGTGTGTGTGTGTGTCAGCAGTGTTGTGGAGGCTGACCCTGGATTCCACGCAGGTGATCACCTGTTCATAAGGGAGAGCTAATGAGCAGTTGGAAGCACAGGGGACTGCAGTGTTTACAGGAAATGTTCTCCTCATTTCCTCTTGGTGTGTTTATAATGTGTGTGGACATTGAATATAGATGTCTACCTTGTTTCTATTCGGGTAAACATACAGAACATAATCTATATGTATCTCTGTGTGGGCACTGTGTGTGTGTACTGTGTGTGTGCACCGTGTAGTCGTTGTTTCTACACGGGTAAACATACAGAACATAATCTATATGTATCTCTGTGTGGGCACTGTGTGTGTGTGTGTACTGTGTGTGTGCACCGTGTAGTCGTTGTTTCTACACGGGTAAACATACAGAACATAATCTATATGTATCTCTGTGTGGGCACTGTGTGTGTGTACTGTGTGTGTGCACCGTGTAGTCGTTGTTTCTACACGGGTAAACATACAGAACATAATCTATATGTATCTCTGTGTGGGCACTGTGTGTGTGTGTGTACTGTGTGTGTGCACCGTGTAGTCGTTGTTTCTACACGGGTAAACATACAGAACATAATCTATATGTATCTCTGTGTGGGCACTGTGTGTGTGTGTGTACTGTGTGTGTGCACCGTGTAGCCGTTGTTTCTACACGGGTAAACATACAGAACATAATCTATATGTATCTCTGTGTGGGCACTGTGTGTGTGTGTGTACTGTGTGTGTGTATAGGCAAGGAGGAACAGTAGTGTGATATTGCTGAGGCTTGTCAAATGACCCAGGGACTGATGAGGCGCTTGTTTCTGCAACCACTAGCACTTCCTCCTAATTACTCCACCTCTGCCCATAAACCCTGTGTGTGTGTGTGTGTGTGTGTGTGTGCACGCACGCACCACCTCTATCCATAAACTCCTTGTGTGTGTGTGGGGGGGGGCAGAGTGTTAGAACTATGTCTCCTAGCCATGTCAGCAGGTGGGAAGCTCTATCTGGAGAAGAGAGGGAAAAATCACCAAAGCATGCAAATCACACTCTGAGGGGAGAATCAATTAGGAGTGGAGCAGCCTGGCTGTGAGGGATGTGATGGGCTGTGAGGGATGTGAAGGGGCTGGGCACATGCAGAGACACAGAGATGGTGTATGACCATAGATAACCCCCCGGGGTCCTGCATTAGCCCTCTGAGAACACACAGTCCTCCACATCAGCAGGCCTCTCTCTCAGACTTTATACCCTCTTTCTCGTTCCCTCACTGTCTAGCTTCATGTCTTCTGTCTAATAATGTAAAGTTGAAGTCAGAAGTTTACATACACTTAGGTTGGAGTCATTAAAACTCGTTTTTCAACCACTCCAAAAAATTATTGTTAACAAACTATAGTTTTGGCAAGTCGGTTAGGACATCTACTTTGTGCATGACACAAGTAATTTTCCCAGTTAATGCTTGGCCAAGACCTCAGAATAAAATGGTAGACCTCCACAAGTCTGGTTCATCCTTGGGGGCAATTTCCAAACACCTGAAGGTACCACGTTCATCTGTACAAACAATAGTACGCAAGTATAAACACCTTGGGACCACACAGCCATCATACCACTCAGGAAGGAGATGCGTTCTGTCTCCTAGAGATGAACGTACTTTGGTGCGAAAAGTGCAAATCAATCCCAGAACAACAGCAAAGGACCTTGTGAAGATGCTGGAGGAAACAGGTACAAAAGTATCTATGTCCACAGTAAAACAAGTTCTATATCGACATAACCTGAAAGGCCGCTCAGCAAGGAAGAAGCCCCTGCTCCAAAACCGCCATAAAAAGCCAGACTGCGGTTTGCAACTGCACATGGGGACAAATATCGTACTTTTTGGAGAAATGGTCTGATGAAACAAAAATAGAACTGTTTGGCCATAATGACCATCATTATATTTGGAGGGAAAAGGGGGAGGCATGCAAGCCGAAGAACACCATCCCAACCGTGAAGCACGGGGGTGGCAGCATCATGTTGTGGGGGTACTTTGCTGCAGGAGAGACTGGTGCACTTCACAAAATAGATGGTATCATGAGGATGGAAAAAGATATGGATATATTGAAGCAACATCTCAAGACATCAGTCAGGAAGTTAAAGCTTGGTCAAAAATGGGTCTTCAAAATGGACAATGACCCCAAGCATGCTTCCAAAGTTGTGGCAAAATGGCTTAAGGACAACAAAGTCAAGGTATTGGAGTGGCCATCACAAAGCCCTGACCTCAATCCTATAGAAGATTTGTGGGCAGAACTGAAAAAGCGTGTGCGAGCAAGTAGGCCTACAAACCTGACTCAGTTACACCAGCTCTGTCAGCAGGAATGGGCCAAAATTCACCCAACTTATTGTGGGAAGCTTGTGGCAGGCTACCCGAAACGTTTGACCCAAGTTAAACAGTTTAAAGGCAATGCTACCAAATACTAATTGAGTGTATGTAAACTTCTGACCCACTGGGAATGTGATGAAAGAAATAAAAGCTGAAATAAATCATTCTCTCTACTATTATTCTGACATTTCTCATTCTTAAAATAAAGTGGTGATCCTAACTGACCTAGATAGGGAATTTTACTAGAATTTACTAGGATTAAATGTCAGGAATTGTGAAAAACTGAGTTTAAATGTATATGTCTAAGGTGTATGTAAACCTCCGACTATCTGTCTCTCTTTTTCTCCTCTCTCATTCTTCTACTTTCCTAATTGCCTTTTTATTGGTGCAGTGCTCTGTATGATAAATATATCTGAAACTCAGTATAATAAATATGTCTGATACTCTGTATGATAAATATATCTGAAACTCAGTGTATGGAGATTCTTTATATAGATGCAGGAATGTGTTGTTGTGTTTCCCACCTCATATTTCTCTTCTCTTCTCCAGGTATAGAATGACCTCGATCCCAAGAGAGGCCTGATCACGGATTGGCTGAGAGTACTGGACCGAGCCCCTTCTAGCCATTCCTGATACCGCGGACCATGGAGTCCCACCACACCAGGACACGGACTTCCTGTCTTACCCTATGCTGCTTCCTGTTTGCCCTGGACATCCCTCTCTTGTTGGCATCCAGGCCCCTCCCCCATGCCCCCGACGGCGTCACTATCATCACTGCCTCCATTGACGCAGCTGAGGAGGAGGACTATAGCACGTTCAGCACCGAGAACCCTGAGTGGAAGTTCAACCACGTGGCCGTGGACGAACGCAACGGCAACGTGTACCTGGGAGCGGTCAACCGCATCTACAAACTCTCCCCCGACCTAAACGTACAGGTGTATCACGAGACTGGCCCCGACGAGGACAACCGCAAGTGCTACCCGCCACGCATTGTGCAGCCCTGCAGCGAGCCGCTGTCCCTCACCAACAACGTCAACAAGATGCTGCTGATGGACTACCGGGAGAACCGGCTATTAGCCTGTGGTAGTCTCTATCAGGGCATCTGTAAACTCCTCCGTCTGGACGACCTGTTCAAGCTGGGAGAGCCCTTCCACAAGAAGGAGCACTACCTGTCCGGGGTCAACGAGAGCGGTTCCGTGTTCGGCGTCATCGTGTCGTACGGGGACTCATCGCCCGACAAGCTGTTTGTGGCCACGGCAGTGGACGGCAAACCCGAGTATTTCCCCACCATCTCCAGCCGCAAGCTGGCGCGCAACTCGGAGGAGGATGGCATGTTCGCCTACGTCTTCCACGACGAGTTCGTGGCATCCATGATCAAGATCCCGTCAGACACGTTCACCATTGTGCCTGACTTCGACATCTACTACGTCTACGGATTTGGCTCGGGTAACTTCGTCTACTTCCTCACGCTGCAGCCGGAGATGGGGAACGGGCCGGCCACCGGCTCCTCCTCCACGGGACGAGAACAGGTGTACACTTCTAAAATAGTCCGGCTGTGTAAAGACGACACAGCCTTTAACTCGTATGTGGAGGTACCACTGGGCTGTGTGAAGGGTGGTGTGGAGTACCGGCTCCTACAGGCGGCCTACCTCTCCAAGGCGGGTGCCATATTGGGGCGCTCGCTTGGTGTGGGGCCAGACGATGACGTCCTATTCACTATCTTTTCCAAGGGCCAGAAGCGGCGGCCACGCGAGGCTTCGCAGGAGTCAGCGCTGTGCGTGTTCGCCCTGCGCGAGATCAACGAGCGCATCAAGGAACGACTGCAGTCGTGCTACAAGGGCGAGGGCACCCTGGACCTGGCCTGGCTCAAGGTCAAGGACATACGCTGCAGCAGCGCTGTGAGTACCAAACACACATACACACACACACACACACACACACACACACACACACACACACACACACACACACACACACACACACACACACACACACACACACACACACACACATACAGCAGTACTAACCAACTATTTTCACACCTGATCCATCCAATCAAGGTCTTGATGATTGACCTTGTCATTCAACATACATTTTGTTCACCCCAAGCCAGTGTGGATAGTATGTTGAAAACAGTGTGATTTTCCTTGCGTTACCAATGCTGGAATACAAGAGTAGAGATTCACAAGTGAGCTGTATTCAACTAGAACACTGTGTTAAATCTGTTCTACATTCTGACAATGAAACACGCAGTAACAAGAGGTGCATATTTCCAGAGTATTTATTTTGTTCTACTAAATGAAAGGTGAAGGCTCATCACCCCACACTACACAACAGAACCATAATGAGAGTTTTGTCTCACTCTAAAGGTGTATTCGAGGCGCCATGTTTCTGGGTGGGCTGCTCCACCATTGGATTCATTTGAAGTGCTAACCAGCCTTCGGGATCTGTTTCTCTATCCGTCTTAGAGGGTTGGGCAATTCACACTCACAAGTAATGAACATAATTTACCTCACTCCGTTGCGGCATTAGCAGCTCAGTAACACATTTAATTTAATCTCTTCAGGTTAAATGTTACATCAACGGTGTCTCTCAAAGCAGAGCTTCGATGTCACGCAACAGTATTTGGTTTATACTACCGCTCCTCCTCAGATAAAATGCAGACAAGCTGAAGAAACGAGAAATTGACATTTCACTGCATAGCAGTCAGGCAGGTTTCTCCACAGCTGCTGTGCTGTGCTGAACATTAGCTAGTAAACAAACCCCTCAGTGGGTCTTAATGCAGGTGAGCTGGCCTCTTAGTCTAAAGAGCTTCCCTGCCATCTCTACTGTTCTCTATAGTTTCCTGCAGTTACACTATAGGATTGACGAAGGCTCTGCGTAAAGTCACACTATCTGCAGTTACATTGTGATCAATGCACTGGATGGATGTTTCTGGAAACTGTCTAAAGTGATGGATGACGTTGCGTTGAGGTCTCTTCAAATTCCTCAGACTTTTCTGAGCTTGTTAGTGCTTGTGAGCCTCTCTTGTTAGTGCTTGTGAGCCTCTCTTGTTAGTGCTTGTGAGCCTCTCTTGTTAGTGCTTGTGAGCCTCTCTTGTTAGTGCTTGTGAGCCTCTCTTGTTAGTGCTTGTGAGCCTCTCTTGTTAGTGCTTGTGAGCCTCTCTTGTTAGTGCTTGTGAGCCTCTCTTGTTAGTGCTTGTGAGCCTCTCTTGTTAGTGCTTGTGAGCCTCTCTTGTTAGTGCTTGTGAGCCACTCTTGTTAGTGCTTGTGAGCCTCTCTTGTTAATGCTTGTGAGCCTCTCTTGTTAGTGCTTGTGAGCCTCTCTTGTTAGTGCTTGTGAGCCCATCTTGTTAATGCTTGTGAGTCTCTCTTGTTAGTGCTTGTGAGCCTCTCTTGTTAGTGCTTGTGAGCCTCTCTTGTTAGTGCTTGTGAGCCTCTCTTGTTAGTGCTTGTGAGCCTCTCTTGTTAGTGCTTGTGAGTCTCTCTTGTTAGTGCTTGTGAGTCTCTCTTGTTAGTGCTTGTGAGCCTCTCTTGTTAGTGCTTGTGAGCCTCTCTTGTTAGTGCTTGTGAGCCTCTCTTGTTAGTGCTTGTGAGCCTCTCTTGTTAGTGCTTGTGAGCCTCTCTTGTTAGTGCTTGTGAGCCTCTCTTGTTAGTGCTTGTGAGTCTCTCTTGTTAATGCTTGTGAGTCTCTCTTGTTAATGCTTGTGAGCCTCTCTTGTTAGTGCTTGTGAGCCACTCTTGTTAGTGCTTGTGAGCCTCTCTTGTTAGTGCTTGTGAGCCTCTCTTGTTAGTGCTTGTGAGCCTCTCTTGTTAGTGCTTGTGAGCCACTCTTGTTAGTGCTTGTGAGCCTCTCTTGTTAATGCTTGTGAGCCTCTCTTGTTAGTGCTTGTGAGCCTCTCTTGTTAGTGCTTGTGAGCCTCTCTTGTTAGTGCTTGTGAGCCTCTCTTGTTAGTGCTTGTGAGCCTCTCTTGTTAATGCTTGTGAGCCTCTCTTGTTAGTGCTTGTGAGCCTCTCTTGTTAGTGCTTGTGAGCCTCTCTTGTTAGTGCTTGTGAGCCTCTCTTGTTAGTGCTTGTGAGCCACTCTTGTTAGTGCTTGTGAGCCTCTCTTGTTAATGCTTGTGAGCCTCTCTTGTTAATGCTTGCGAGCCTCTCTTGTTAATGCTTGCGAGCCTCTCTTGTTAATGCTTGTGAGCCTCTCTTGTTAATGCTTGTGAGCCTCTCTTGTTAATGCTTGCGAGCCTCTCTTGTTAATGCTTGCGAGCCTCTCTTGTTAATGCTTGTGAGCCTCTCTTGTTAGTGCTTGTGAGCCTCTCTTGTTAGTGCTTGTGAGTCTCTCTTGTTAGTGCTTGTGAGTTTCTTGTTAGTGCTTGTGAGCCTCTCTTGTTAGTGCTTGTGAGTCTCTCTTGTTAATGCTTGTGAGTCTCTCTTGTTAGTGCTTGTGAGCCTGTCTTGTTAGTGCTTATGAGCCTCTCTTGTTAGTGCTTGTGAGCCTCTCTTGTTAGTGCTTGTGAGCCTCTCTTGTTAGTGCTTGTGAGTCTCTCTTGTTAATGCTTGTGAGTCTCTCTTGTTAGTGCTTGTGAGCCTCTCTTGTTAGTGCTTGTGAGCCTCTCTTGTTAATGCTTGTGAGCCTCTCTTGTTAATGCTTGTGAGCCTCTCTTGTTAGTGCTTGTGAGCCTCTCTTGTTAGTGCTTGTGAGCCTCTCTTGTTAGTGCTTGTGAGCCTCTCTTGTTAGTGCTTGTGAGCCTCTCTTGTTAGTGCTTGTGAGCCTCTCTTGTTAATGCTTGTGAGCCTCTCTTGTTAGTGCTTGTGAGCCTCTCTTGTTAGTGCTTGTGAGCCTCTCTTGTTAGTGCTTGTGAGCCACTCTTGTTAGTGCTTGTGAGCCTCTCTTGTTAATGCTTGTGAGCCTCTCTTGTTAATGCTTGCGAGCCTCTCTTGTTAATGCTTGCGAGCCTCTCTTGTTAATGCTTGTGAGCCTCTCTTGTTAATGCTTGTGAGCCTCTCTTGTTAATGCTTGCGAGCCTCTCTTGTTAATGCTTGCGAGCCTCTCTTGTTAATGCTTGTGAGCCTCTCTTGTTAGTGCTTGTGAGCCTCTCTTGTTAGTGCTTGTGAGTCTCTCTTGTTAGTGCTTGTGAGTTTCTTGTTAGTGCTTGTGAGCCTCTCTTGTTAGTGCTTGTGAGTCTCTCTTGTTAATGCTTGTGAGTCTCTCTTGTTAGTGCTTGTGAGCCTCTCTTGTTAGTGCTTGTGAGCCTCTCTTGTTAGTGCTTGTGAGCCTCTCTTGTTAGTGCTTGTGAGCCTCTCTTGTTAGTGCTTGTGAGTCTCTCTTGTTAATGCTTGTGAGTCTCTCTTGTTAGTGCTTGTGAGCCTCTCTTGTTAGTGCTTGTGAGCCTCTCTTGTTAATGCTTGTGAGCCTCTCTTGTTAATGCTTGTGAGCCTCTCTTGTTAGTGCTTGTGAGCCTCTCTTGTTAGTGCTTGTGAGCCTCTCTTGTTAGTGCTTGTGAGCCTCTCTTTCCGTTTTTTTGAGGAGTGTCAAAAGTTGTAAGGTCACACAGATGAATTCATTCATTCATTGATCTGTGCTAGTGTATACAAGTCTGTACTGGTCTGACTGTACTGTGATTAAATACAGGAAGTTGTCCCTATCGGTGCAACGACATTACTAATCTTAGTCTCGAGGAAGGGCGTGAGTCTCCGATTCCCAAATTCGACCCCTCTCTTCCTTTTTACAGTATGATTCAGAGAGACTATCTCAACTGAAAAACAGAGACCTGTATCAGAGGCATGCTGTGTTCTGCTGCTGGTGTTTCCGGTGAGGGATAAATCATAAAGCACGCCATCGTCGGGGGGGGGGGGGGGGGGGGGACACGGGTTAGCGGTGAGGAATGGTGCCATTTCAGCACGCGCCACAGTTTGGCGGCTGCGGTATAAATTAGAGGCGGTCGCCGTCACAAAGCCCCAGCCTGGAGATGGATGGTCCTTACTCTCCCCTGGCCGCTCCGTCACTATGGATACTAGGCCCTGTTCCCTTAAAGGCAGGGAGAAGCACTTTGATGATACGGCAAACAAAAACATCCCTAAACACATGATCTCTGAAGGTTTTGAAATTATTGATGTTCAAGGACTGGGGTTGCATAAATGATTGCCTGGATTTACAGGGATCTGACTTCAAACACATGTTCATATATAGAGGCAGGCCCACGCACGCACGCACACACTCACACACACACACACACACGCACACACACACACACACACACACACACACACATACACACATACACACATACACACATACACACACACACACACAAACACACACACACACACACACACACACAAACCCCCCCCCCCCCCCCCCACACACACACACACACACACACACACAAACCCACACACACACACACACACACACACACGCGCGAGCGCACTCACACACTCACACACACACACACAAAACCACACGCACACACACACGCACACACACACACACACACACACGCGCGCGCACACTCACGTACACACAAACACACACATACATACACAAACCCACACACACACACACACACGCACGCACGCACACACACACACACACAAACCCACACACACACACACATACGCACACACACACACACAAACACACACACACACGCACGCGCGCACTCACATACACACAAATTAGTAAGTGATTAGAGGTAAATGGCGTCTGTGTTGTTCTTGGATCTTTGCACAATGGGAACATGTTGTATGACAAGACACAGAGATGGGGGATGACACAAGACAGAGAGAGACAGAGAGAGAGATAACCTGCTACAGTAGCTGTGTATGTGTGGGGGAGATGTCTCCCTAGTATCACACGGATAATTTTACACAAATCCTGGTTGTTAGTCTCCAATTAATTCCTCGCTCTCTTTTCAATAATGCATGAAGGGGAATGCCGCCCCCCCCCCCAGCACGCCACATCTTGAATGTTGCCAGAAATGTAGTTCAAGTCATAATTCGCTCTCTTCCCTCCAAATGCAGCAGCCAAGATAGTCACAGGCTCCAAACACAGGGCTTTAGAGCAGAGAGGAGAGAGACTGCATGGCAGAGAAGCAACAGCAGCTAGTAACAGCTAGTAGCTTTGGGTTTGTGCTCATATAAAAGTCTAATGAGGAACCATAGAATCACAGAGAGAGATCAAGAGAAGGCCCTTTCTCTCTCTCTCTCTCGCTCTGTCTCTCTCTCTCTCTCTCTCTCTCCTGCTCTCTCTTACTCTCCCCATCTCTCTCATTCTCTCTCTCTCTGTTTCTCTCTTGCTCACTCTCTCTCTCTTTCTCTCTCTCCTCCTCTCTATCTCCCCTTCTCTCTCTCTCTCTCTCTCTCTCTCTCTTTATTTCTCCCCCCTCTCTCTCCCCCTCTCATTCTTTCTATCTTACTCTCTCTCTCTCTTTCCCTCTCTCTCTCTGGTTCTGGTTCTCTCTTCTTCTCAATCTCTCTTGACGTGTTTTTCACATCATATGTTTCCCCCCAATTATAGAGTGGATGAACTGCCCCTAGGCTCATTAGAGTAGCTTGGCTGTACAGAGGAGCAGACGATATATGCATGCACTCACAGACACACAGACACACAGACACACAGACACACAGACACACAGACACACACACACACACACACACACACACACACACACACACACACACACACACACACACACACACACACACACACACACACACACACATACACACGCACACACACACACACACACACACACACACACACACACACACACACACACAGACACACACACACACACACACACATACATACATACATACATACATACACACACACACACACACACACACACACACACACACACACACACACACAGAAACACACACACACACACACACACACACACACACACACACACACACACACACACACACACACACACACACACACACACACACACACACACACACACACACACAAAGACAATGATCATTCACCTCAGCTCATTAGATGGCCTCTGTCTTTGTAAGGAGTACCAATTTGAGTGATTGCCACTTTGCGTTAGGACCACTCTAGAGTGCATAGAATGCTCTTGTCTCTAACATCTCTGTTGTAGCAGTTTGTTTTTCAGACAATAATATTAGCTGGCTTGTGAGAGCTTCATTGACGGAAGTGAATTTCAGCCAAAGATAAGCAATTTATCATAAAAAAAAAAAATGTAGTAAGTTAAGTTCTATATATCTGAAAAAGCATTCTGTAACATCAGAAGGTATCCCAGATACATGTGGGCTGTTAAATCTGCCGGTGGACTTAATGTTGGATAAGTCAAAGAATAGTCCCTGTGGGTTTGAACTTGGCAGCATGCAGCTATTTCAAGAACAGAGAAATGGAAGGAAAAGGGGGATACGATACTGATATGGAATTACAGAACAGCTCCGAGGTAGAGGTGAACCATGTTGAACGCTCTGAGGTGATTGGATGTCAGATTACAGGGAGCTACAGTCGATTGGTTGAAGCAGGTGGTAGTTTACTCTCAGTGATGTGATTGGTTTTCCTAGATGGTGTTGCTTGGATTTGTCGCCTTTTGATCAGAACGTATGAATGGAGATGTGAATGTATGCAGAGTTCTTACTCCATCCCTGTGCCAGCAGTAGGTGGTGCAATCAATACGATTTGTGCAAATCTCCCGTTGACTTCAACACTTGATTTCCCCAACCCAGAAGTGCGTAACTCAAGTTAGGATTTGTCCATAACAGCGTGCTGCCACATCAGTGTCACAGCGACAGCCATGTTAGGCTTTAGGACATTTAAAAAGGTCACTATGGCACAGCTTTATTCCCCCTAGTGAGTCAACAGTGGGCCTATGTCTGTCCAGCCCAGCCGTGACAATACCTATTAAAGGTTGTTTTGCGAGGTCAGGCCTTTGTTGGTTTCCAGCGGGAACTACTGTACCTCCCATCGGTAAAGGAGCTGCATCAGGACAGGGACAGAGGAGGAGGATGTGTTTCCCAAAACCGCCACGCTCGACTGAACCACATAATGCATGCTCAACAGTATCAGTGTGGGCCGGGTCCGCGTCCATAGATCAATGTGAAATGGCATGTGACCTACACAAGAAAACGCCTGCTCCTTCATGGACATGTTCACCGTGTCAGCAGGAATAAAAGAGAAAAAACAAGACGCAGGAAATTCTCTCCTTTCTCTTCTCTCCCTCTTTCTCTCTCGCCTGTTCTGCTCTAAACATGGCTAGTTGAGTGGTTTTCTCACCACTCTAGGCTGCTCACAGAGAGGAGAGGCGTGTTCACCCCTGTCACATGTCTGTGGTCCTCCTCGCCCTCACTCCCCACTTCCTAATGATCATAAATGACATGTCGTTAAGTAGCATGCTATCGGCTATTCTTCTACATGTGTCATCCACGCCGACTTCACATTCTGAATTATTTCCATTGAATTAGGTTATTCTACTCCGTTGTCCCTCCACTTGAAAGCAGCTCGGAAGGCAACACTCATCTGGACTAAGTTGATGTTTGATGTTCTTCTTTTTGATAATGGCTCTTCTTCCTTCCGTCTCTTAATTTGATCAACCTTTGTACATTGTGTCCTGTTCTGGGCTGCCTTCTTTCTGAGTTGAGCTGATTGGAGTTTAATCAGCGTCGTCTGGTGATTCAGTCCCCTCCACATCCTCCGGATCTGGCTTCATTAAAACACAGTCGTGTTCCAATTGGCACCTTAATCCCTATGTAGTGCACTACTTTTGACCAGGGCCCCATAGTGCACTATGTAGGGAAATGGGGTGCCATTCAAGGTGCAGCCGTAGTGGTCGCCGCCTGACACACACTAATTAAATCTCCATACATGATACTAACCCACAAAAGGTCAGAATCCATCACAACACATTATTCTTGGATTAACCAAGTGTCTCTTCACCCAGCCGATGCCCCGCTCGTTTTCACGCTGTCTTCCGGCTCCGTTTTTGGATGTCTCAATTTCCACCCGGTTTCCCCTGAAATCAGCGAGTGTCATTTAGTTTAATTTGATTGTGTTCTCTACCCCACACAGATCTGTTGTTCCCCCATTGATTCTGACAGATGGGATCATACATAAACATGAATTATGGAGAACAGCACAATATCAAGGCTGCCTCTCCTGTCTGTGAGGCAGACAAGCCAAAACAACACAGCCAGGTAGAGACTGCCTCTCCTGTCTGTGAGGCAGACAAGCCAACACAACACAGCCAGGTAGAGACTGCCTCTCCTGTCTGCGAGGCAGAC
>NC_048579.1:68464118-68471618 GCF_013265735.2 Oncorhynchus mykiss
GGACAAGGAAACTTCTTGAGCCAGCTAGGGCGTGGAAGCACAACATGTTGGCTAGGCACCCCAGGTTCCATCGGCTGGCGACCCAGAGCCGATGTCACCATACCAACCGGAATGCCAGTACTCCCCGATGCTTCGTATGATGGCTGCTGCATTCTGTCACCCATTTGCTTCTCCTATAGCAGATTATAGCAGGAAGGTCTTCGACCACCCGGTCTGTGGAAAGGATGCCACTAAACAACTCCTGTCCCTCCGTCAAGGCGCCCAGAGTGTTACTGAAATGGCATTTGAGTTCCACACCCTCGCCGCAGAGCGCGGCTGGAATGAGGAGGCTCTTCAGGGAGCATTCCGGAACTCACTCACTGAGACCCTCAAGGACGAGTTGGTGTCCAGTAGCCTGATGATCTTGATGAACTCATTTCTCTCACTATCCGCATTGACAACCGTCTCTGGGAGTGTTGGAGGGAGAGGGTAGGTAGGGTTGCAAGTACCTTAACATCTGCTTCAGTGCCTTGCCCTTCTCCTCCGACTGCATCCCTACCCCAGGCATGTTCTAAGCCTGAACCCATGCAGCCCGGCCGGACCCGTCTATCTCCAGAGGAGAGGCAGATACTAGGAGCTGTCTATACTGTGTCCAGGTTGGCCAGATGGTCTCCACTTGTTCCCTGCGTCCAGTAAGAGGAGGCTCGGCCATTATGGGGGAAATATTGTTGAGTCAAATCGCCGGCCCATCTTCCCCCAGACCTCTGTTTGAGACCAACCTTGTGTGGCAGAGCCACTCTCTGGTATTCACCAGGAGATGATCAGTTTCCACACAATCAACAGTCCCAACCCAGCTCACTCCAACCTCAGCCTCCACATCTGGCTTCCTACAACTCATCCAAGCTTCCCTGGATCTGCACTTAATCTCTCCCTGTGTTACAATAAATATCTTGGTTCATTCATCCCTGTTTGAGTCTGCTCTTGGGTTCCCCTGTGCTGCTCTGCTTAACTGGATGAGAAATCAAATTGTGTTTTTCTTCGTCAAGAAAAGAGATGGGTCATGGGTCACTTCCGTGGGTTGAATAGTATCACTGTCAGGAACAAGTATCCCTTGCCACTCATCAGTTCTGCTTCCCCCCCCCCTCCATGGTGCCACGGTTTTCACTAAACTCGACCTCCAGAATGCCTACCACCTTTTCCGCATCAGAGAGGGGGACGAGTGGAAAACGGCATTCAACACACCACTTGGACACTTTGAGTTTTTGTACTGTTAAGCGGAGCAGCACAGGGGAACCCAAGTGCAAACTCAGACCAGGAAACAGGGATGAATGAACCAAGATATTTATTGTAACACAGGGAGAGATGAAGTGCAGCCTGGCGCCCTCAAGCGCCAGAGAGGGGAAGCGTGGGAGCAGACAAGATGTTTTGAGTTGGCCGCTCTGTCCTGCCTCCCATATGGTACCCTATTCCCTATATAGTGCACTACTTTTGACCCCTGCTAGAGGATGGCTGGGTGCTAGCCTCAGCTACACTTCATGCTCCCCGGCCCACGGAACCAGCAATCTAAGCCAGCAGATTTTTAAAGGTCAGGCGACATTGGCTGGACTGGACCCAGCTAGCACATAACGTTCTGAGAACCATGTTTCTTAGAGCTTGGTGAGGGCCTGATTGTCCTGTGGTTATTTTGCATTCAACTTCCCACAACTTTCTGGGAATGGTGCAGGAAAGTTGCTTGGCTTTGGGACATTCTTAACACAGTTCAGGAACTTGACAAAAAAAGTATATTTTCTTGGTATTTCATAACTTCAACAGAACGTTTCCTAAAAGTTTGAACATGGTTACATTTAATTTCAATGTTGGTAATGTTCTAGGAACGTTCTACAACTGGTTTGACATTGGGAATGTTCTCAAAAAGTTCTGAGAATATTAAGAAACAATGTGGGAATTTCAGTACTTCAGCATAATGTTTCCATCAGGTTTTTTCATGGTTCTATTTAATCTCATGTTCTCAAATTGTTCCGAGAATGTTAAAAAACGATGTTCTTCTGTGAGAATTTTAGTACTTCCACAGAACATTCCACACAAGTTCCCACGTGGTTCCATTTAATGTCATATTTGTATTACATTCTGGGAACATTTTTAAAATGGAGTGACTTAAGCGATTCTGGGAATGTTGTACTCATTAACATCAATACGCTCTAAATTCCATTCTCAGAATGTTACTTAAAAACATCTACATTCCGTTCTCAGCATCAACAAAACTCTCTCTATCCTCCATCTTGTGAAGTGGGTTCAGGTGTGTTGGCTGCGCCAACTAATTGGCCCCATCTGATCTTAATGAGTGCTTGTTTCCTTTGAATGGACAAAAATAAACAGCTTTGTATGCGCAAAAACCCATAGCATGCTAGCTCCATCCTGGTGGTGCAGTGGGCTAATTCCAGGGATAGACAGGGATAGAAAGTCAGAGGTTTGAATCTAACTGATGCAGTGTCACAATAACAAAATACATGTTCTCATGATTATTCCTCAGGAAATGACTCGCCATGTGTCCTATCTGTTCTTCAGAAAATGAAATCCTAAATATTCTAGCAGTGTTATTAAAAGTCCTATTAAAGCATTCAGTGAAACTTTTAAGGAAGCTATTAAAAAAACCTCTAAATAACCCACTAACCAGAGTAAATGTTCCCATAATAGGCTAACTTTTAACTTCTGTTCTCAGGACGTTTAAATAACGTCATTTTTTACGACCATGAAATATATGGCTTTGTTCCAACAACCAATGTGAAACCAAAAACATGTGTTTTTCTCTCTCTCTCTGACTTGTTTATTCTCTCTCTCCCTTCTTCTCCCGATATGAAATGAATTTGACTCGACCATAGTGAAGTCTCTGTCACGTTCGTCATAAGGATCAGACCAAGGCGCAGCATGGTATGCGTACATTCTCTTTTAATGAATGAACACTGAACAAAAAAACAAATCAACGAACGAAACGTGAAGCTATACAAATAGTGCTGACAGGCAACTAAACATAGACACAACCCCACAACACAAATGAGGAAAATGGCTACCTAAATATGATCCCCAATCAGAGACAATGATAAACTGCTGTCTCAGATTGGGAACCATATCAGGCCAACATAGACATACAAAAACTAGAGTACCCACCCTAGTCACACCCTGACCTAACCAAAATACATAGAAAAATAGAGATATCTAAGGTCAGGGCGTGACAGTCTCAGACAGATTACTCATAACATAACCACCATGTTATGGAGACGGCTCCAGTGTATGATTCTATTGCCTTCATGAAAGCTCTCTATCTCCGTGGTGACAAAGATGAAGGGCTTGTGAAACTCTGTCAGCAGACACTTGACTGAACGTTTCCCTGAGGACTGAGTTCACTAAAAAGCTTCCGGGAAAGAACCACCAACCAAAAGGGTATCATTGCCATATTTTGCTCCACTTTGTCCCCACAATGGCCTCCTTGACCAACCAAAAGGGTATCATTGCCATATTTTGCTCCACTTTGTCCCCACAATGGCCTCCTTCACCAACCAAAAGGGTATCATTGCCATATTTTGCTCCACTTTGTCCCCACCAATGCCATCTTAACCAAGAAAAAGAGTAACATTGCCATATTGTGCTCCACTTTATCCCAATAATGGCCTCATTGAAAAACGTGATGGCTTGTTTACATGCAGAAGCTTACTGTTACCGGCAGTTAGAGCTTTAATGCCGATAAACACAACTTTGGTTTATAATGTCGTTTTTATCGTGTCTAATCTTTCATTAAGCAGAGAGAGACGCCAGTGTTTCTGATGTATTAGATGGACCCAGACACAGCCCTGGTTGAGATGGAAGGTTTGAATCGGCATAATGGTATGCCAGAAATGATTTGGTCTTATAATATATGATAACAGGTGATGATTTATAACCCGCTTTCACATCTGACCTCAGGACCTTTAATCACGGGAAAGGAGAACAACATCTCCAACTGTAATATCAACTGTCGCGCTTTTACTCTCACAATAACCCAGCGCACTGCCTCCATATTAATCAAATGGGACTGTCCACCAGTCCAAAGCCCACTGTTTCAAATCTGTCCATACAGATGGAGTAATGCCTATTGTCTAGCATCATTATTCTGCTATCAGAAGCCATACAGCATTCTCTTTTCTTATGACAGGTGAACATTCCCCAGACTGCATGTCGTCCATATTCCAACCCACCATTCTATCTGCATATAATAGTCATTTGGTTGGTGCTAATATATTCCCTGTTTCACACATGTACACGTGGGAATTAATACACGTGTGTGAATTGGAAATGTGTTTTTTGGCATAGCCGACTCTCCCCGAGACACCCTTGGAGAATGGGGTCACGGCCAGGGTCAGTCATTATCAATGGCGACCCTGGGGCAACTAGGTTTAACTGCCTTGCTCAAGGGCACATCAACAGATGTTTCCCTTTGTCAGCGCAGGGATTCAAACTAGTGACCTTTTAATTACTGGCTCATTGCTCTAACCGCTGGGCTGCCTGACACATATGGCTGGGCTACCTGACACATATGGCTGGGTTACCTGACACATATGGCTGGGCTACCTGACACATATGGCTGGGCTACCTGACACATATGGCTGGGCTACCTGACACATATGGCTGGGCTACCTGAGACATATGGCTGGGCTACCTGACACATATGGCTGGGCTGCCTGACATATATGGCTGGGCTACCTTTCGGGTTGCCTTTCGGGTTACCTGACACATATGGCTGGGCTACCTGACACATATGGCTGGGCTACCTGACACATATGGCTGGGTTACCTGACACATATGGCTGGGCTACCTGACACATATGGCTGGGTTACCTGACACATATGGCTGGGCTACCTGACACATATGGCTGGGCTACCTGACACATATGGCTGGGCTACCTGACACATATGGCTGGGCTACCTGACACATATGGCTGGGTTACCTGACACATATGGCTGGGCTACCTGACACATATGGCTGGGCTACCTGACACATATGGCTGGGCTACCTGACACATATGGCTGGGCTACCTGACACATATGGCTGGGCTACCTGACACATATGGCTGGGCTACCTGACACATATGGCTGGGCTACCTTTCGGGTTGCCTTTCGGGTTACCTGACACATATGGCTGGGCTACCTGACACATATGGCTGGGCTACCTGACACATATGGCTGGGTTACCTGACACATATGGCTGGGCTACCTGACACATATGGCTGGGTTACCTGACACATATGGCTGGGCTACCTGACACATATGGCTGGGCTACCTGACACATATGGCTGGGCTACCTGACACATATGGCTGGGCTACCTGACACATATGGCTGGGTTACCTGACACATATGGCTGGGCTACCTGACACATATGGCTGGGCTACCTGACACATATGGCTGGGCTACCTGACACATATGGCTGGGCTACCTGACACATATGGCTTGGCTACCTGACACATGGCAATTACAAAAGCACAGTAGCATGTCCAATTGCGAGGCATAACAGCTGCATAACAGATGAAAAACGAGGTGAGCGTTTCTTGTTTTTCAGATTATTTCTCCTCCCTAGAGGTCAACACTGATTTGGCGTGGCGGTGGGAAAATAAGGAAGGCTCATTTTGTTTTGTTCTCCGATTCACTTTGAATAGTATTTTCTGTTGTTGGCATCTCTTGGCTTTACACTGGTGGTATTGTGGGGGGAATCTGCCTGGGATCAGCCTGTCAGGGTAGCTGCTGGCAATATTACATAGGACTACTGTAACTTGACTGCAGTCTTCATCCCTCTCCCTTTCCCTCTCTCTCTCTCTCTCTCTCTCTCTCTCTCTCTCTCTCTCTCTCTCTCTCTCTCTCTCTCTCTCTCTCTCTCTCTCTCTCGTTCTCTCTCTCTTTCTCTCTCTTTCTCTCTCTCCCTCTCTCTCTCTACCTCTTCCTCACTCCCTCTCTGCATGTCCAGTAGGTGAGTCTCAGACAGTCTAAATAACACTGTGTCACTGAGACTAAACCCAGACAGTGTAAAAGGCCATTATGAACCTCTCTCCCTTCACATTCATGTCTTCTGACTCTGAGATGAATTCCTCTGTGTTTTCTACTGGTCTTTACAACTGTTGAACCTGTTGTTTCTGGTCTTGGAGGAGATGCAGTGCTTGCCGGTTTTATCTCCCACCCAGCTGTAACACATGGAAGACAATGTTAGTGCAGATGAAGGATGATGATAGTGTTGATGAATCAGATGTGTTATTGCAGGGCTGGAGCCAAACCCACACTTTTGTCTCTATAAATCCCCCCCCCCCCCCCCCCTCCTACATACACTGACTTTGATAGCTACTTTATTGAGGGAAAATGTGCTCACTATGACTGAGATATGTGGTTGTCTCACCAAGCTATCTGAAGATAAATGCACTAACTTTAAGTATCTCTCACTGAACATCTACCATAGTCTTCTTCAGAATACACGCTCTTCTTCAACAAGAAATAAGAGACAGTTGATCACAAAAAAAGTCCAATAATGACTTTCTGCCTCCCCTCTCTCTTCCCCTCCCCTCTCTCTTCCCCTCCCCTCTCTTTTCCCCTCCCCTCTCTCTTTCCCTCCCCTCCCTCCCCTCCCTCCAGCTCTTAACCATCGACGACAACTTCTGTGGCCTGGATATGAACGCTCCGCTGGGGGTGTCAGAGATGGTGCAGGGCATCCCTCTCTTCTCTGACTCCACCGACAAGATGACCTCGGTCATCGCCTATGTCTACAAGAACCACTCCCTGGCCTTCGTGGGCACCAAGAGCGGGCGCATCAAGAAGGTAGGCGGGCGGCCATTGATACTATTACACTTCCCAGTGGTCTCCCACAAGGGATTGTGGAGGGCTACTAGGAGATACGAGGAGATTGTTTTTCCACAGACGTACTGAGTTTGGCCGTTTTCTCTTCAGGAGGGAGAGGTGGAGGAGAGGCAGTGTGTGTGTGAGTGTGTGTGTGTGTCAGAGAGAGAGCCTCTCGAGACCACCTCAGGGGTTTTATTAATAGAGGTCTTTCTGGTGTTTCTGGACGTCTCTCCAGATCCATGGTCCTGTATAATACACGCTACACCATGACAACCTGCTGTTCACTGTAGCTGCTACCATATCATTTTTGTCCACAACACTGAAATAGTCTCTAAAATGATACAAACCATACGTCATTTCCCATTGTACAAAGAAACTAAAGAAGTCGCTGCCATAAACAGATCAACCGTTAGAGACTGCGTTTTGAAGTGTGTGACTGTAGCGTGGGTGGATAGGCCTGGTGCAGCATGTCGGAGCCCCAGCCTGGACCCCTGCTGCCCCCAACGCCCCCCTCTCAGGGAGCCCTGTCCTGGGGTAATTGGATGATGCGGTGCTGGGGGGCCCTGGGCCTGCTGCTCTGCTTCTCTCTCTTCTCTGATGTGCTGACAGGGGTGTGAGCATACACACAGCCATGACTGAGACTAATCCTGGGCCAAGCCAGCTAGCCGCTCC
>NC_048579.1:68479118-68491618 GCF_013265735.2 Oncorhynchus mykiss
GAAGGAGAAAGAGAGAGGTGAAGAGTGAGAAAGAGTGAAGGAGAAAGAGAGAGGTGAAGAGTGAGAGAGAGTGAAGGAGAAAGAGAGAGGTGAAGAGTGAGAGAGAGTGAAGGAGAAAGAGAGAGGTGAAGAGTGAGAGAGAGTGAAGGAGAAAGAGAGAGGTGAAGAGTGAGAGAGAGTGAAGGAGAAAGAGAGAGGTGAAGAGTGAGAGAGAGTGAAGGAGAAAGAGAGAGAGCATGCCTCTACGACCATCAGGGTTCATTCTCAATCTCCAGCCTGTCTGCCTGCCTACCTGCTTAGTACACACACACACACACACACACACACACACACACACACACACACACACACACACACACACACTGCCCGCCTCACCTTCCCATTTGGCCCGTGTGTGAAACACAGCGTTTCTCTCTGATTTAGACAGAGGGCCGCCGAGCACAGAGGTTAGGGATGAGCGTGCACGTGTGTCGAGTCAGGAGACCCAGGCGGTGGCCGCGTGTGTGTTTTATCACACAAATGGAATAAAAAATAGCTCCACACCTCATGCGTGTGATTCTGGGGGTATTTATAGAGGCTAGTTACTGTTAGCTTGGCCTTTTCCTTTCACTGTCTCTCTCTGCCGGCTGGTTCATAATGGATAACCCACGATGGCTGAGGAGGGTGGCAGTGCACACACAACCCTGGCTGCATTACAGCATCACCGCAGCGTGTCACCAAGGGCTCGCCTCCAGCTATGAATCATGGGACTTGTAGTTTAAGTTGTAGTGTCATGTGTCATGTCCCTCTGATTCTCTGATGGTTTTCAACTCTTTGCCATTTCACGGCAGGCAAACAAAATTAGTCAAATCAATATGAGGGCTTCATTCCAGAAATGAGTCAAATCAATATGAGGGCTTCATTCCAGAAATGAGTCAAATCAATATGAGGGCTTCATTCCAGAAATGAGTCAAATCAATATGAGGGCTTCATTCCAGAAATGAGTCAAATCAATATGAGGGCTTCATTCCAGAAATGAGTCAAATCAATATGAGGGCTTCATTCCAGAAATGAGTCATATCAATATGAGGGCTTCATTCCAGAAATGAGTCAAATCAATATGAGGGCTTCATTCCAGAAATGAGTCATATCAATATGAGGGCTTCATTCCAGAAATGAGTCATATCAATATGAGGGCTTCATTCCAGAAATGAGTCATATCAATATGAGGGCTTCATTCCAGAAATGAGTCATATCAATATGAGGGCTTCATTCCAGAAATGAGTCATATCAATATGAGGGCTTCATTCCAGAAATGAGTCAAATCAATATGAGGGCTTCATTCCAGAAATGAGTCATATCAATATGAGGGCTTCATTCCAGAAATGAGTCAAATCAATATGAGGGCTTCATTCCAGAAATGAGTTTAATGCATTTGACCTTTTCCCGAAAAAACAAATTAGCATTCCGACATGACACTTTCCTTTCTCTGCATGCTTAGACTTTTCTGTCTGCCTTTTTTTAAAGGGGAGAAGGGGAGAGAGTGGATAGATAGGAGAGAGAGAGAGGATAGATAGGAGAGAGAGAGGGAGAGAGAGTGGATAGATGAGGGAGCGAGAGTGGATAGATAGGAGAGAGAGAGAGAGGGAGAGAGAGTGGATAGATAGGAGAGAGAGAGAGAGAGGGAGAGAGAGTGGATAGATAGGAGAGAGAGAGAGGGAGAGAGAGTGTATAGATAGGAGAGAGAGAGAGGGAGAGAGAGTGGATAGATAGGAGAGAGAGAGAGAGGGGGAGAGAGAGTGGATAGATAGGAGAGAGAGAGAGAGAGAGAGAGAGGGAGACAGAGAGAGAGAGACAGAGAGAGAGAGAGAGAGAGAGAGAGAGAGGGAGACATAGAGAGAGGAGATAGGAGAAAGAGTAAGCGAGAAAATGTCTGTCTGTTCTCATTCCGAAGAATAAGTATCTGTGAAGGCCTATTCATCCATGAATGATTTGAGTGCCTGGGCCATCTAGTCGGAGTGGAGTGAAGGGTTGGTGCTCCTCAGTGCAGATAGATAGTAGCGAGCACGAGAGGGAAATAGCTGCTCACTCACTCCCAACCTGAACAAAATACTGCTGAATACTCCCCATATCTGGCAGTTATTGGAGTTATTGGAGTTATTGGAGCTGGAAGTGGCACTGAGGTGGCATGGAGGGGATAAGAACTCTCTCCCCTCTGATAGTGTGGTTGATAGGATGCGAGTAGGGATGATAGACTGTAGAGGTGTGTGTGTGTGTGTGCCAAGGGTGTATACAATTCCATCCATTCCTCATCTATGCCTGCATGCACTGTATGTGTGTATCAGAAACAGTGAAATGGCGTTTTGACACCAGAGAGGTAAATAAAATGCCAGAGCGTAATAGAAACAGTGGATGTGTGCGAGGAGGAAACATAGGAGCTCTCTATCCGTCTGCCTCACAACAAAACAAGTGAAGCGGCTGTTTCTCACATATCTCCTCCGTTTCCTTTCTCTCCATCATAACTACCATGTCTGTATGCTGTCTGCCCGGCCTGGCCGGCTGAGAATGCTGGCAGAGCCTGTGTTTACAAGGAGCTCATTGAAGAGGGTTGCGAGATAGGTCTGCTCCCTTTAAACCGCTGTAAACAGAACATTAAGACCGCTGAGACCAGGGAGACCAAACCCCTCTGGGAGGGGCCAATCTCTAACCACTGTAGGGGTGCATTCAGCAGGACACAACGTTTTGGAATGTTCAGATAGAAATATGTTTTGTAGAACAAACATGACTCTCTGACATGTAGAATAAAGAATCACGTTGGATCTATTCATGGAATTTCTATCTGCAATGTTCAACTACGTTTGGATACTGAGCGTGATTCTGGCTTCACTGTGTCTTGGCATGATGGCACCTTGGGTTTGGTTCCTAGTATTGAGTTTTGTCCTTAGTACTGGGTTTTGTCCTTAGTATTGGTATTGGTTCGTAGTACTGGTATTGGGTTTGGTTTGTAGTACTGGGTTTGGTTTGTAGTACTGGGTTTGGTTTGTAGTACTGGGTTTGGTTTGTAGTACTGGGTTTGGTTTGTAGTAATGGGTTTGGTTCATAGTACTGGGTTTGGTTCATAGTACTGGGTTTGGTTCCTAGTAATGGTTTGGTTCCCTACTATTGGTTTGGTTCCTAGTATTGGTTTGGTTCTTAGTATTGGTTTGGTTCTTAGTATTGGTTTGGTTCCTAGTATTGGTTTGGTTCTTAGTATTGGTTTGGTTCCTAGTATTGGTTTGGTTCTTAGTATTGGTTTGGTTCTTAGTATTGGTTTGGTTCTTAGTATTGGTTTGGTTCTTAGTATTGGTTTGGTTCCTAGTATTGGTTTGGTTCTTAGTATTAGTTTGGTTCCTAGTATTGGTTTGGTTCTTAGTATTGGTTTGTTTCGAGTGGTATAGTGAGATCTTGGAAGTTGATTGGTTGTCGAGTGAGAGCAGTTTACTGTTAGGTATTTAGGTAGGGTTGTCTTTTTATATGACAATTTTAGAAATGTTGATGAAAGAGTTGTTCTTTTGTTGATTGAAGCTCTGCTGAGTATGCAGCCTAGCTGAAGGTTGATTGTAGCTGTGGTGTTGCTAGAGCAAAGTGAAGCGGCCATTAGTGGGTGTGGAGGGAGAAGTGAAGAATTGGAGCAGTTTACATCTGGCAGCACTGCAGAGCTCTGTGGCTTCCTCTACGACACAGTCATTAATCACACCAACAGAGACGCAGCACAGAGAGGCACTCTAACCCCCCCACACACACACACACACACACAGAACAAAAGTCTTCTACACAAACATCGCTCCTCAACCAAACACACTCCAACGCCAACAAAAGCACGACAACTCACAACCTCCTAAGACAAAACCTACCTGTCAAATCACACCACGACTTGTTCATCCAATTGGATCAAGCTATTTGTATTCTACAGCCATTCAACCAATGGGAATGAAATTCTCTCTGCTACCGCCTGGCAAGCGGTACCAGAGCACCAAGTCTAGGTCCAAGAGGCTTCTAAACAGCTTCTACCCCCAAGTCATAAGATTCGTGAACATCTAATCAAATGGCTACCCAGACTATTTGCATTGCTCCTCTCCCCCTCTTTTACACTGCTGCTACTCTCTGTTATTATCTACGCATAGAGTCCCTTTAATAACTCTAACTCTAACATGTACATACTACCTCATCTAACTGGTGCCCCCGCACATTGACTCTGTACCGGTACTCTCCCTGAATATAGTCTCGCTACTGTTATTTTACTGCTGCTCTTTAATTGCTTGTTACTTTTATTTCTTAATCTTATCCATATTGTTTAGAACGACATTGCTGGTTAGGGGCTGGTAAGTAAGCATTTCACTGTAAGGTCTACAGCTGTTGTATTCGAGGCGCATGTAACTAATAACATGTGATTTGATTTGAAATGATACAGTATCCAGGGCTGTGCAGACTGGTGCTGATGTATCACAGTCTAGAGGACCTATTGGTGTACCAAGATGCCCTAGAATCAACACACACACACACCATACACACACACACACACACACACACACACACACACACACACACACACACACACACACACACACACACACACACACACACACACACACACATACACACTCACACACACCATACACACACACACACACACACACACTCACACTCCACCAACCCTGACAGTGAACAGTCATCCGATAAGCATCGAAACGCAGCTCTTTTCAGACGCAGGAAGATCTGCTTGACTCTCCAGTAATGACTGTTAAAGCTCTCCCTCAAACATTTCATTAAAACTCCAAGTTCATATGCTTTAATTAAACACCGCTGTGAAAGGTTATACAAATCATCTTTATTTGGTATCCGTGGTAAAAACTTCCATTGTTTTAATTAGTCCAAAAGGGGTGTGTATTGTGTAGTGTGTGCGCGTGTGTGTGTGTGTGTGTGTGTGTGTGTGTGTGTGTGTGTGTGTGTGAGTGAGGGTGTGTGTGAGTGAGGGTGTGTGTGTGTGTGTGTGTGTGTGCGTGTGTGTGAGGGTGTGTGTGTGTGTGTGTGTGTGTGTGTGTGTGTGTGTGTGTGAGTGTACTTTCATCCTTGTATTGTGGAATATGTCGTTGGAGATTTATTGAAGTTACAGCCATCATGTTATCTTCAGACATCATGCATTACATCATCTCTAACCCACTGATAGACTACTGATGGTAGAGATCATTCATTAAGTCAATTATCTATTACACTCTCCTGGTCTGTGTCAGCTTCTGCTGTACTGCATACCTATGGACTAACGCTGTCATCATCTCTCTCTCTATTTCTCTCTCTCTCTATTTCTCTCTCTCTCTCTATCTCCCTCCCTCCCTCCCTCCCTCCCTCCCTCCCTCCCTCCCTCCCTCCCTCCCTCCCGCCCTCCCTCCCTCCCTCCCTCCCTCCCTCCCTTCCTCCCTCCCACCCTCCCACCCTCCCTCCCTGTGTGATTTATGAGTCTCAGTCTAGATGTCCCTGTAACAGTAAAGAACACGATGCAAGTGAGACTCCAACAGCCAATCAGGGCCCAGCGTTGGGTCTCCTGGGGTGACCAGCGCTGCTCTCTCCTCTCTCTGCAGCAGAGCAGGAAAACGGGCTGGCTAGCTCACAACTGGGTCACTCACACACATGATTCTGGCAGACACACACACACACACACACACACACACACACACACACACACACACACACACTCGCATCATACACTCGCATACACTCGCATTCACTCATACACACACCCACATACACACGCACACACACGCACACGCACACACACAGAATTCAGGCAGAAACAGACACACACACTCACGTAAACTCTCCCAGAGACAATACAACCAGCTACACAGCCTTCAGAAAGAGTGTGTTGACTATTGGTGCGGTGACGTCTGCAGTGGCGTCTGCAGTGGGGTGCGGTGGGGTCTGCGGTGGGGTCTGCAGTGTGGTTACGGTGTGGTGCGGTGGCGTCTGCAGTGGGGTGCGTTGGCGTCTGCAGTGGGGTGCGGTGGGGTGTGGTGGCGTCTGCAGTGGCGTCTGCAGTGTGTGCGGTGGGGTGCGGTGGCATCTGCAGTGGGGTGCGGTGGGGTGTGGTGGCGTCTGCAGTGGGTGCGGTGGGGTGCGGTGGCGTCTGCAGTGGGGTGCGGTGGCGTCTGCAGTGGGGTGCGGTGGGGCGCAGTGGCATCTGCAGTGGGGTGCGGTGGGGTGCGGTGGCGTCTGCAGTGGCGTCTGCAGTGGGGTCTGTGGTGGCGTCTGCAGTGTGGTGCAGTGGGGTGCGATGGGGTCTGCAGTGGGGTCTGCAGTGGGGTGCGGTGGCGTCTGCAGTGGCGTCTGCAGTGGGGTCTGCAGTGGGGTGCGGTGGCGTCTGCAGTGTGGTGCGGTGGGGTCTGCAGTGGCGTCTGCAGTGGGGTGCGGTTGGGTCTGCAGTGGGGTGCGGTGGCGTCTGCAGTGGGGTGCGGTGGCGTCTGCAGTGTGGTGCGGTGGCGTCTGCAGTGGCGTCTGCAGTGGCGTCTGCAGTGGGGTGCGGTGGCGTCTGCAGTGGGGTGCGGTGGGGTGCGGTGGCGTCTGCAGTGGCATCTGCAGTGGGGTGCGGTGGCATCTGCAGTGGCGTCTGCATTGGCGTCTGCAGTGGCGTCTGCAGTGGGGTGCGGTGGCGTCTGCAGTGGCGTCTGCAGTGGCATCTGCAGTGGGGTGCGGTGGGGTGTGGTGGCGTCTGCAGTGGCGTCTGCAGTGGGTGCGGTGGGGTGCGGTGGCATCTGCAGTGGGGTGCGGTGGGGTGTGGTGGCGTCTGCAGTGGCGTCTGCAGTGGGTGCGGTGGGGTGCGGTGGCGTCTGCAGTGGGGTGCGGTGGCGTCTGCAGTTTAGGTGCGGTGGGGTGCGGTGGCATCTGCAGTGGGGTGCGGTGGGGTGCGGTGGCGTCTGCAGTGGCGTCTGCAGTGGGGTCTGTGGTGGCGTCTGCAGTGGCGTCTGCAGTGTGGTGCAGTGGGGTGCGATGGGGTCTGCAGTGGGGTCTGCAGTGGGGTGCGGTGGCGTCTGCAGTGGGGTGCGGTGGCGTCTGCAGTGTGGTGCGGTGGGGTCTGCAGTGGCGTCTGCAGTGGGGTGCGGTTGGGTCTGCAGTGGGGTGCGGTGGCGTCTGCAGTGGGGTCTGCAGTGGGGTGCGGTGGCGTCTGCAGTGGGGTCTGCAGTGGCGTCTGCAGTGGGGTGCGGTGGCGTCTGCAGTGTGGTGCGGTGGCGTCTGCAGTGGCGTCTGCAGTGGGGTCTGCAGTGGGGTGCGGTGGCATCTGCAGTGGCGTCTGCAGTGGCGTCTGCAGTGGGGTGCGGTGGCGTCTGCAGTGGCGTCTGCAGTGGGGTCTGCAGTGGGGTGCGGTGGGGTCTGCGGTGGCGTCTGCAGTGGGGTCTGCAGTGGCGTCTGCAGTGGGGTGCGGTGGCGTCTGCAGTGTGGTGCGGTGGCGTCTGCAGTGGCGTCTGCAGTGGCGTCTGCAGTGGGTTGCGGTGGCGTCTGCAGTGGCGTCTGCAGTGGCGTCTGCAGTGGGGTGCGGTGGCGTCTGCAGTGGCGTCTGCAGTGGGGTCTGCAGTGGGGTGCGGTGGGGTCTGCGGTGGCGTCTGCAGTGGGGTCTGCAGTGGGGTCTGCAGTGGGGTCTGCAGTGGGGTGCGGTGGGGTCTGCGGTGGCGTCTGCAGTGGGGTGCGGTGGCGTCTGCAGTGGGGTGCGGTGGCGTCTGCAGTGGCGTCTGCAGTGGCGTCTGCAGTGGGGTGCGGTGGCGTCTGCAGTGGCGTCTGCAGTGGGGTCTGCAGTGGAGTGCGGTGGGGTCTGCGGTGGCGTCTGCAGTGGGGTCTGCAGTGGGGTCTGCAGTGGGGTCTGCAGTGGGGTGCGGTGGGGTCTGCGGTGGCGTCTGCAGTGGGGTGCGGTGGCGTCTGCAGTGGGGTGCGGTGGCTCTGCAGTGGGGTGCGGTGGCGTCTGCAGTGGGGTGCAGTGAGGTCTGCAGTGGCGTCTGCAGTGTGGTGCGGTGGGGTCTGCGGTGGCGTCTGCAGTGGGGTGCGGTGGCGTCTGCAGTGGGGTGCGGTGGCGTCTGCAGTGGGGTGCAGTGAGGTCTGCAGTGGCGTCTGCAGTGTGGTGCGGTGGCGTCTGCAGTGTGGTGCGGTGGGGTCTGCAGTGGCGTCTGCAGTGGGGTGCGGTGGCGTCTGCAGTGGGGTGCGGTGGCGTCTGCAGTGGGGTGCAGTGAGGTCTGCAGTGGCGTCTGCAGTGTGGTGCGGTGGCGTCTGCAGTGTGGTGCGGTGGGGTCTGCAGTGGCGTCTGCAGTGGGGTGCGGTGGCGTCTGCAGTGGGGTGTGGTGGCATCTGCAGTGTGGTGTAGTGGCGTCTGCAGTGGGGTGCGGTGGCGTCTGCAGTGGCGTCTGCAGTGGCGTCTGCAGTGGGGTGCGGTGGCGTCTGCAGTGGCGTCTGCAGTGGGGTCTGCAGTGGGGTGCGGTGGGGTCTGCGGTGGCGTCTGCAGTGGGGTCTGCAGTGGGGTCTGCAGTGGGGTCTGCAGTGGGGTGCGGTGGGGTCTGCGGTGGCGTCTGCAGTGGGGTGCGGTGGCGTCTGCAGTGGGGTGCGGTGGCTCTGCAGTGGGGTGCGGTGGCGTCTGCAGTGGGGTGCAGTGAGGTCTGCAGTGGCGTCTGCAGTGTGGTGCGGTGGGGTCTGCGGTGGCGTCTGCAGTGGGGTGCGGTGGCGTCTGCAGTGGGGTGCGGTGGCGTCTGCAGTGGGGTGCAGTGAGGTCTGCAGTGGCGTCTGCAGTGTGGTGCGGTGGCGTCTGCAGTGTGGTGCGGTGGGGTCTGCAGTGGCGTCTGCAGTGGGGTGCGGTGGCGTCTGCAGTGGGGTGCGGTGGCGTCTGCAGTGGGGTGCAGTGAGGTCTGCAGTGGCGTCTGCAGTGGGGTGCGGTGGCGTCTGCAGTGTGGTGCGGTGGGGTCTGCAGTGGCGTCTGCAGTGGGGTGCGGTGGCGTCTGCAGTGGGGTGTGGTGGCATCTGCAGTGTGGTGTAGTGGGGTCTGCAGTGGGGTGCGGTGGGGTCTGCAGTGGGGTCTGCAGTGGGGTGCGGTGGCGTCTGCAGTGGCGTCTGCAGTGGGGTGCGGTGGCATCTGCAGTGGCATCTGCAGTGGGGTGTGGTGGCATCTGCAGTGGCATCTGCAGTGGGGTGTAGTGGGGTCTGCAGTGGGGTGCGGTGGCGTCTGCAGTGTGGTGCAGTGGCTTCTGCAGTGGGGTGCGGTGAGGTCTGCAGTGGGGTCTGCAGTGGGGTGCGGTGGCGTCTGCAGTGGCGTCTGCAGTGGGGTGTGGTGGCATCTGCAGTGGCTTCTGCAGTGGGGTGTGGTGGCGTCTGCAGTGGGGTGCGGTTCAGATGACTCAATATGGACCATTATTAAGTTGAGGTGCAATAAACATCTTAAAAGGGCCTGGGGGGTCTGACAGCTTTGAAGTCCAGATCAGGTTCAGAATGAGAGGGAGAGGGAGAGGGAGAGGGAGAGCCCTCTGCCCCCCTTGCAACCCCTCCCTCCTACACACAGACCTAATAAGTGGATTTTTATCTCAGCTACACCGTTGTTCCCAAAGGATTATGGGATTTTTCGCCACGCACACGAAATGGTAATTGGCGATTGGGGAGAGCAACACGCGTCGGTGAAATAAGCGAAGGTCGGTTCATTACTACAAATCACCCTGCTTTTGTGTGTGAACGTGTGTGTGTGTGTGTGTGTGAACGTGTGTGTGTGTGTGTGTGAACGTGTGTGTGTTTATTTTCCCCTCAGGATCCCCACACCGAACCTAGTCATGCTTCCTGACCAGGCAGTGCTATATAACCTCATGACATCTCATAATAACCCCCCCCCCCCCCCACCATCCCTCGTACTAATGGCTGTGTGTTGACGGGGTTAGTGGTCTCAGTGGCAGGGCCTTGATTTCTAGGTCGGGAGAGAGGGATGTGAGGTGGATTTCACTGTCCAGGGGAACACACATTATCACTGGGCTTAGTGACAGCTGGACATGTACCCTTCTACCCTCCTCTCCTCTCTTCTCCTCTCCCATTATCTCTCCCCCTCTTCTGATCTCTCCCTGGAGCCCCCATCCCTTACTGACATTGCTGACACAGGGACACATCCTAATAGACGGAGACATTCATGTATTCAATAATGTGCACAGACACACACCAACTCATGCATGGACAGCGAGAGCACTCCAACATTAAGTTCCCCGTCTTATCCAAGATGGCTCCCCAACTCTGGCACCCCTGTCTAGCGTCAGCATCTATAGTGTTGCTATCTCTGGGGGTGTTGAATGCTGATCTAAAAGCTAGCGGAGAAGACACGGTTCAGACAGTGACGTGAGTCTCCAGAGTCGTGTGCCCCTCTCTTCTGCCAGTCCCCTGCCAAGTCCAGCAGCCTGGGGCCAAAGGAACACTTCATTAATTGTTTTTAGGGGGAGCAGTGCCCCTGTGCCCAGAAATTGTATCTCAACCCTTACACCCCCCCTCCCCCAACTCAACCCCTACTCAGAGCACAGAGTCCCTCAGTCCCCTCTCCTCTCTCTGACCACAGCCAGATCTCTCAGCCCCCTCTCCTCTCTCTCACCCCAGCCAGATCTCTCAGCCCCCTATCCTCTCTCTTACCCCAGCCAGATCTCTCAGCCCCCTCTCCTCTCTCTCACCCCAGCCAGATCTCTCAGCCCCCTATCCTCTCTCTCACCCCAGCCAGATCTCTCAGCCCCCTCTCCTCTCTCTCACCCCAGCCAGATCTCTCAGCCCCCTCTCCTCTCTCTCACCCCAGCCAGATCTCTCAGCCCCCTCTCCTCTCTCTCACCCCAGCCAGATCTCTCAGCCCCCTCTCCTCTCTCTCACCCCAGCCAGATCTCTCAGCCCCCTCTCCTCTCTCTCACCCCAGCCAGATATCTCAGCCCCCTCTCCTCTCTCTCACCCCAGCCAGATCTCTCAGCCCCCTCTCCTCTCTCTCACCCCAGCCAGATCTCTCAGCCCCCTCTCCTCTCTCTCACCCCAGCCAGATCTCTCAGCCCCCTCTCCTCTCTCTCACCCCAGCCAGTGTCAGGAGAGAGACTATGACTACAGCCTTCACTGATCCCACTGCCCTCTTTGAAGCTCAGCCCTCTCTATTTGATATTCAGTCTGCAGTCTGGCTCTGGAAACTGGACTCAAGTCTCTGTTTCAAGATGGCAGTTTAAAAACGTTGGAGTGTCTGAAGAAGGAAAACAAAACAGGCTTTTGAGAGAAGACAAAGACAAAGAGGGAGATAGAGAGAGAAAGAAAGAGCAAGTGATAGAGAGAGAGAGAAAGAGACAGAGAGAGAGAGAGAAAGAGAGAGAGGTTGAGAGAGAGAGGTTGAGAGAGAGAGAATGAGACAGAGAGAGAGAGAGAGAAAGAGAGAGCGGTTGAGAGAGAGAGAATGAGACTGCATGACTGCGGGCCTGTGATGTAAAACCAAATAGACATCATTGCCCTTTTTAATACAAACACAAAACAAAAAGTGCTAAAAAGAATAAAAACAAGATGGGATAGAGGGGAAGTTGTCTGATGAATTTCATCAGGGTTTAGCCCTGTTGGCTTCTTTCATTACGTCTCTTTTCCAAAACGACTGAACATTGATCATGGGAGACAAAATGCTGGGGAACGCGCCTCCTTTGTGAGTCTAATAAAAAGTTGAAGTTGCAAAGCCTTCCGTCATCTCGTGCCTCCTCGCCAGTCTCCCGGCATGTCATCAGCCACCAGATGTCAGTCCCCTCACCGCTCATCGCCATAATAGCCTAAGATGGAACTGGGTTAGCGACGACGAGACGGTTCAGATGAGAAGGTGTCTCTTCTTTCCTACGTGTCTGTGTGTGTTTGGTTGTGTGAGTCTGCAGCTGTTTGAAACACATATACACACCCCTCTCCCCTCTAGAAGCTCCGTGGCTTTTCCCCTTCTCTCTACACGCCCTTCATTCTGACACTCGGCTCCCTGGGAATTTGAGTTCCAAGGACACTGTGATGTGCATGTTTCCTCTTTATTCCATGCCCTTTTATCCTCCAATCCGACTCCACAACTCTCCTCCCAGGAGATGAGAGAGCGGCCCCAGTTTACGCTCTCCATGTGTAATCAAGTGCACCGTTTTCATTAAAGCCTGCAGAGGAAAGAGAAGAGAAAAAAGCTTAGTCACTAAATGTGCTGAATGTCAATGAGGGAGCAGTCGATTGGTGGAGGAGAGGAGAGGAGGATGGATGGGAAGGAGGTACAAGAAAGGAGCAGTGGACAGTGATTTTAGGGGGGGGGGGGGGGGGTTCTCTCCTGTTTTACTAACAAAGCAATACGAGTGCGAACCGCAGTGGTTCCGTGTGATTTGGCCACCAAATCTGTCCTTGTTATGTCATTAAACGCATTTAGCCTCAGCTGCCTGCTCTCAGAACAGGCAAACCAAGCGCCCCCTCGTTTGTCAATGGTGTTGCTTTGCTTTGCACTCTTCTGTTTCACTGGCAAATGCCTG
>NC_048579.1:68501618-68509118 GCF_013265735.2 Oncorhynchus mykiss
ACAGGCTAGATAGAGTTGAACTACACCCTATTAGATGATCCACATTCCATAGACCCAACTCTGGACCTCAAGGCCAGTTCCACTGTTTTTTCATTGTTCCCCTCTGATCAGGGACTGATTTAGACCTGGGGCACCAGGCATTTGCAATTAATGATCAGGTAGAACAGAAAACCAGCAGGCTCCAGACGTCTTAGGGTCAGAGTGGAATACCCCTGATGTACATGATGTCTGTGTATAACATGTAGAAAAACCTTAGAGAGTGAAGGGACCCTTGGAGTTCTAGAACCCTTGGAATTATAAAACCCTTGGAGTTATAGAACCCTTGGAGTTATAGTACCCTTTGAGTTATATAACCCTTGGAGTTATAGGACCCTTGGAGTTATAAACCCTTGGAGTTATAGGACCCTTGGAGTTATAGAACCCTTGGAGTTATAGTATCCTTGGAGTTATATAACCCTTGGAGTTATTGGACCCTTGGAGTTATAGGACCCTTGGAGTTATAGAACCATTGGAGTTATAAACCCTTGGAGTTATAGGACCCTTGGAGTTATAAACCCTTGGAGTTATAGGACCCTTGTAGTTATATAACCCTTGGAGTTATAAACCCTTGGAGTCATAGGACCCTTGGAGTTATTGGAGTTAAAGGACCCTTGGAGTTATAGGACCCTTGGAGTTATTGGAGTTATAGGATCCTTGGAGTTATAGGATCCTTGGAGTTATAGTACCCTTGGAGTTATATAACCCTTGGAGTTGTTGGACCCTTGGAGTTATAGGACCCTTGGAGTTATAGAACCCTTGGAGTTATAAACCCTTGGAGTTATAGGACCCTTGGAGTTATAAACCCTTGGAGTTATAGGACCCTTGTAGTTATATAACCCTTGGAGTTATAAACCCTTGGAGTCATAGGACCCTTGGAGTTATTGGAGTTAAAGGACCCTTGGAGTTATAGGACCCTTGGAGTTATAAACCCTTGGAGTTATAGGACCCTTGGAGTTATTGGAGTTATAGGATCCTTGGAGTTATAGGATCCTTGGAGTTATAGGACCCTTGGAGTTATATAACCCTTGGAGTTAAAGGACCCTTGGAGTTATATAACCCTTGGAGTTAAAGGACACTTGGAGTTATATAACTCTTGGAGTTATATAACCCTTGGAGTTAAAGGACCCTTGTAGTTATAAGACCCTTGGAGTTAAAGGAGTTATAGGACCCTTGGAGTTATAGGACCCTTGGAGTTAAAGGACCCTTGGAGTTATAGGACCCTTGGAGTTAAAGGAGTTATAGGACCCTTGGAGTTAAAGGACCCTTGGAGTTATAGGACCCTTGGAGTTAAACGAGTTATAGGACCCTTGGAGTTCTAGAACCCTTGGAGTTAAAGGACATTTGGAGTTATATGACCATTGGAGTTAAAAGACCCTTGGAGTTAAAGGACCATTGGAGTTAAAGGACCCTTGGAGTTATAGAACCCTTGGAGTTAAAGGACATTTGGAGTTAAAAGACCCTTGGAGTTAAAGGACCATTGGAGTTAAAGGATCCTTGGAGTTATATGACCATTGGAGTTAAAAGACCCTTGGAGTTATAGGTGGTGACTGAGAGAACCTACAAGTATGTATGTTTATATTGTTTATATTGTTTGTGCTTTTAGAGTGCTGGGTATAGCTAGCGTTATTGTCTGAGGTCTGGTAGACAGTAAGTAAGGCAGTAAGGCATGGAGGAATGGTTCAATATTGTTTAAGGTTTTACTGTACACTACCATATGTGTATTAGACATGCCCTTCTAAAGTGATGTGTTCCTTTTACTGCAGGGGGCTAAATCAGGGTCACACAGAGGGATTCTTGGTAGTCAAACAAATCTACTTTGAAACAAAAGTATACGCCTCACACACATGGTCATGGAAAAAGAAGAAGAAGTCGCCTGTACCATGTCAGATATAGAGTTGAAATGTATGCAATTCTCAGTTTGCATCCCAATATTACACATTATATACATCACAGAACACTGAAATATAACAAACGTGTTTCTCGTCGTAAAAAAAACAGAAAACATTATGAAATTCTGAAAAATACGAACAACATTCCAGCGCGTTTGGTCATTGACTGCAGGACAGGGCTACACACAACATGACCAGGGACAGGACTACACACAATATGACCAGGGACAGGACTACACACAACATGACCAGGGACAGGACTACACACAACATGACCAGGGACAGGACTACACACAACATGACCAGGGACAGGGCTACACACAACATAACCAGGGACAGGGCTACACACAATATGACCAGGGACAGGGCTACACACAACATGACCAGGGACAGGACTACACACAATATGACCAGGGACAGGACTACACACAACATGACCAGGGACAGGACTACACACAACATGACCAGGGACAGGACTACACACAACATGACCAGGGACAGGACTACACACAACATGACCAGGGACAGGACTACACACAACATGACCAGGGACAGGACTACACACAACATGACCAGGGACAGGACTACACACAACATGACCAGGGACAGGACTACACACAACATGACCAGGGACAGGACTACACACAACATGACCAGGGACAGGACTACACACAGCATGACCAGGGACAGGACTACACACAACATGACCAGGGACAGGACTACACACAACATGACCAGGGACAGGACTACACACAACATGACCAGGGACAGGACTACACACAACATGACCAGGGACAGGACTACACACAACATGACCAGGGACAGGACTACACACAACATGACCAGGGACAGGACTACACACAACATGACCAGGGACAGGACTACACACAACATGACCAGGGACAGGACTACACACAACATGACCAGGGACAGGACTACACACAACATGACCAGGGACAGGACTACACACAACATGACCAGGGACAGGACTACACACAACATGACCAGGGACAGGACTACACACAACATGACCAGGGACAGGACTACACACAATATGACCAGGGACAGGACTACACACAACATGACCAGGGACAGGACTACACACAACATGACCAGGGACAGGACTACACACAACATGACCAGGGACAGGACTACACACAACATGACCAGGGACAGGACTACACACAACATGACCAGGGACAGGACTACACACAGCATGACCAGGGACAGGACTACACACAACATGACCAGGGACAGGACTACACACAACATGACCAGGGACAGGGCTACACACAACATGACCAGGGACAGGACTACACACAGCATGACCAGGGACAGGACTACACACAACATGACCAGGGACAGGACTACACACAACATGACCAGGGACAGGGCTACACACAACATGACCAGGGACAGGGCTACACAGAACATGACCAGGGACAGGACTACACACAACATGACCAGGGACAGGGCTACACACAACATGACCAGGGACAGGACTACACACAATATGACCAGGGACAGGGCTACACACGACATGACCAGGGACAGGACTACACACAACATGACCAGGGACAGGACTACACACAACATGACCAGGGACAGGGCTACACACAACATGACCAGGGACAGGGCTACACACAACATGACCAGGGACAGGGCTACACACAACATGACCAGGGACAGGACTACACACAACATGACCAGGGACAGGACTACACACAACATGACCAGGGACAGGACTACACACAACATGACCAGGGACAGGACTACACACAACATGACCAGGGACAGGACTACACACAACATGACCAGGGACAGGACTACACACAACATGACCAGGGACAGGACTACACACAATATGACCAGGGACAGGACTACACACAACATGACCAGGGACAGGACTACACACAACATGACCAGGGACAGGACTACACACAACATGACCAGGGACAGGGCTACACACAATATGACCAGGGACAGGACTACACACAACATGACCAGTGACAGGACTACACACAATATGACCAGGGACAGGACTACACACGACATGACCAGGGACAGGACTACACACAACATGACCAGGGACAGGGCTACACACAACATGACCAGGGACAGGACTACACACAACATGACCAGGGACAGGGCTACACACAACATGACCAGGGACAGGGCTACACACAACATGACCAGGGACAGGACTACACACAACATGACCAGGGACAGGGCTACACACAACATGACCAGGGACAGGACTACACACAATATGACCAGGGACAGGACTACACACAACATGACCAGGGACAGGACTACACACAATATGACCAGGGACAGGACTACACACAACATGACCAGGGACAGGACTACACACAATATGACCAGGGACAGGACTACACACAATATGACCAGGGACAGGACTACACACAACATGACCAGGGACAGGACTACACACAACATGACCAGGGACAGGACTACACACAACATGACCAGGGACAGGACTACACACAACATGACCAGGGACAGGGCTACACACAACATGACCAGGGACAGGACTACACACAACATGACCAGGGACAGGACTACACACAACATGACCAGGGACAGGACTACACACAATATGACCAGGGACAGGACTACACACAACATGACCAGGGACAGGACTACACACAACATGACCAGGGACAGGACTACACACAACATGACCAGGGACAGGACTACACACAACATGACCAGGGACAGGACTACACACAACATGACCAGGGACAGGACTACACACAATATGACCAGGGACAGGGCTACACACAACATGACCAGGGACAGGGCTACACACAATATGACCAGGGACAGGGCTACACACAACATGACCAGGGACAGGACTACACACAACATGACCAGGGACAGGGCTACACACAACATGACCAGGGACAGGACTACACACAATATGACCAGGGACAGGACTACACACAACATGACCAGGGACAGGACTACACACAACATGACCAGGGACAGGACTACACACAACATGACCAGGGACAGGGCTACACACAACATGACCAGGGACAGGGCTACACACAACATGACCAGGGACAGGACTACACACAACATGACCAGGGACAGGGCTACACACAACATGACCAGGGACAGGACTACACACAATATGACCAGGGACAGGACTACACACAACATGACCAGGGACAGGACTACACACAACATGACCAGTGACAGGACTACACACAACATGACTAGGGACAGGACTACACACAACATGACCAGGGACAGGACTACACACAATATGACCAGGGACAGGGCTACACACAACATGACCAGGGACAGGACTACACACAACATGACCAGGGACAGGACTACACACAACATGACCAGGGACAGGGCTACACACAACATGACCAGGGACAGGACTACACACAACATGACCAGGGACAGGACTACACACAACATGACCAGTGACAGGACTACACACAACATGACCAGGGACAGGACTACACACAACATGACCAGGGACAGGACTACACACAATATGACCAGGGACAGGGCTACACACAACATGACCAGGGACAGGACTACACACAACATGACCAGGGACAGGACTACACACAACATGACCAGGGACAGGGCTACACACAACATGACCAGGGACAGGACTACACACAACATGACCAGGGACAGGGCTACACACAACATGACCAGGGACAGGACTACACACAACATGACCAGGGACAGGACTACACACAACATGACCAGGGACAGGACTACACACAACATGACCAGTGACAGGACTACACACAACATGACCAGGGACAGGACTACACACAACATGACCAGGGACAGGACTACACACAACATGACCAGGGACAGGACTACACACAACATGACCAGGGACAGGACTACACACAACATGACCAGGGACAGGACTACACACAACATGACCAGGGACAGGACTACACACAACATGACCAGGGACAGGACTACACACAACATGACCAGGGACAGGACTACACACAACATGACCAGGGACAGGACTACACACAACATGACCAGGGACAGGACTACACACAACATGACCAGGGACAGGACTACACACAACATGACCAGGGACAGGACTACACACAACATGACCAGGGACAGGGCTACACACAACATGACCAGGGACAGGGCTACACACAACATGACCAGGGACAGGACTACACACAACATGACCAGGGACAGGACTACACACAACATGACCAGGGACAGGGCTACACACAACATGACCAGGGACAGGACTACACACAACATGACCAGGGACAGGACTACACACAACATGACCAGGGACAGGACTACACACAACATGACCAGGGACAGGACTACACACAACATGACCAGGGACAGGGCTACACACAACATGACCAGGGACAGGACTACACACAACATGACCAGGGACAGGGCTACACACAACATGACCAGGGACAGGACTACACACAACATGACCAGGGACAGGACTACACACAACATGACCAGGGACAGGGCTACACACAACATGACCAGGGACAGGGCTACACACAACATGACCAGGGACAGGGCTACACACAACATGACCAGGGACAGGACTACACACAACATGACCAGGGACAGGACTACACACAACATGACCAGGGACAGGACTACACACAACATGACCAGGGACAGGACTACACACAACATGACCAGGGACAGGGCTACACACAACATGACCAGGGACAGGGAGACAGTGAGACATGGTGAATAACTTAAAGAGGTGGAACTAAAGACTGTGTTGAGTGAATCTCTTCCCTGATTTAGGACTCAGGACTCGTGTGGAGAGATAGACGTTTACTCTCTCCTGGCTCAGTAGACTGATGGAGCAGAGATAGGGCCTCTCCTATCAGATAACACTGTAACACTGTAACACACACACACACACACACACACACACACACACACACACACACACACACACACACACACACACACACACACACACTAAGACAAAGGGGAAACACCCACAGCCCTCTTCCTCTCCTAATTGTTCCAGTTGCAGACAGTAATTGATCGGCTCTGTTATCACCACTAACACACCCACAGTACTTGGTGCATGAAACCTACTAGTATTCTTACTTGCAAGGCTTTAATCAAAGGTGCTCCACCAAGACGTGAGGTAGGCTGTATTTTGGGGGAATTGTTTTATGCATTATTCTATCGCAACTTGATCTTTCAACAGGCATTGTGTCTTCAATTACCACAGAGGAGGAAGAGAGAAAAGAAGATTCTCAGAAGATTCCTATCATTACATCTCTCTTTGACTTGTAAATTCTCTCCTTGAGTGATGACACACCCAGACAGACTTATAGACGGAGACACAGCCCCCCCCCCCCCATCGTTCATTATTAATTGAAGTCCCACCATGTGGAAGTCTGTACACTGTATCTATTAAACCCCTATTTCTGTAATAATCTCCGTTTCTCTTCCTTCTCTCCTCAGTCTTCTGTCTCCAACAGGAAGCAGGACATACTGGTGTTTCTTTGTTTTCTCTTTATTGTCCTCTGTCAGCATGCCC